>NW_027591536.1:77500-84916 GCF_964213995.1 Mustelus asterias | reverse complement strand
GGGGGGAGAGAGAGAGAGAGCGGGGGGAGAGATTGAGAGAGAGCAGGGGGGAGCGAGAGAGCAGGGGAGAGAGAGAAAGCGGGGGGAGAGAGAGAGAGCGGGGGGAGAGATAGGGAGAGCGGGGGAAGAGATTGAGAGAGCAGGGGAGAGAGAGAGAGCGGAGGGAGAGAGAGAGCAGGGGAGAGAGAGAGCGGGGGGGAGCGGAGAGAGAGAGCGGGGAGAGAGCGGGAGAGAGAGAGGGGGGAGAGATAGAAAGGGGGAGAGACAGAGAGAGAGAGGAGAAACAGAGAGAAAGAAACGGAGGGGGAGAGAGAGAGAGACAGAGAAGCGAGAGACAGAGAGAGAGACAGAGAGAGAGAGACAGAGAGAGAGAGACAGAGAGAGAGAGAGAGACAGACAGAGAGAGAGAGAGACAGAAAGACAAAGAGACCGACAGAGAGAGAGAGATGGGGGTGAGGGGAGAGAAAGTGAGACCAAAAGAGAGGGAGAGAGAGAGACAGACAGGGAGAGAGAAAGAGACAGACAGGGACAGAGAAAGAGACAGACAGGGAGAGAGAAAGACAGACAGGGAGAGAGAGACAGACAGGGAGAGAGAAAGAGATAAACAGACAGACAGACAGGGAGAGATACATTGAAAGAAAGGGACAGGGAGAGAGGGACAGACAGACAGAAAGGGACGTGGGGAGAGAGTGAGAGAGAGAGACAAAGAGACAGACAGATAGAGAGAGGTGGGGGGGAGAGATACAATATTAGTCGAGAAGAACTGATACAGGCAGGATGTATGTCTAGTCAGCCAGAGAATTACATTTACACAGGGAGCGAGTTATGGCTAGATATCATGTAGAGGGAGCTGTGTCTAGACGGTGTGTGGAGGGAGTTGTGTCTAGACGGTGTGTGGAGGGAGTTGTGTCCAGACGGTGTGCGGAGGGAGTTGTGTCCAGACGGTGTGTGGATGGAGTTGTGTCTAGACGGTGTGTGGAGGGAGTTGTGTCCAGACGGTGTGCGGAGAGAGTTGTGTCCAGACGGTGTGTGGATGGAGTTGTGTCTAGACAGTGTGCGGAGGGAGTTGTGTCTAGACGGTGTGCGGAGGGAGTTGTGTCTCGATAGTGTGCGAAGGGATTTGTGTCCAGACGGTGTGCAGAGGGAGTTGTGTCTAGACGGTGTGTGGAGGGAGTTGTGTCTAGATGGTGTGCGGAGGGAGATGTGTCTAGACGGTGTGTGGAGGGAGCTGTGTCTAGTCGGTGTGCGGAGGGAGTTGTGTCCAGACGGTGTGCGGAGGGAGTTGTGTCTAGATGGTGTGCGGAGGGAGTTGTGTCTAGACGGTGTGCGGAGGGAGTTGTGTCTAGACGGTGTGCGGAGGGAGTTGTGGTTAGAAGGTGCACGGAGGGAGTTGTGTCTAGACGGTGTGCGGAGGGAGTTGTGTCTAGACGGTGTGCGGAGGGAGTTGTGTCTAGACGGTGTGTGGAGGGAGTTGTGTCTAGACGGTGTGCGGAGGGATTTGTGTCCAGATGGTGTGCGGAGGGAGTTGTGTCTAGACGGCGTGCGGAGGGATTTGTGTCCAGACGGTGTGCGGAGGGATTTGTGTCCAGACGGTGTGCGGAGGGGGTTGTGTCTAGACGGTGTGCGGAGGGCGTTGTGTCTAGACGGTGTGCGGAGTGAGTTGTGTCTAGACGGTGTGCGGAGGGAGTTGTGTCCAGACGGTGTGTGGAGGGAGTTGTGTCCAGACGGTGTGCGGAGGGAGTTGTGTCTAGACGGTGTGCGGAGGGAGTTGTGTCCAGACGGTGTGCGGAGGGAGTTGTGTCTAGATGGTGTGCAGGAGGGAGTTGTGTCCAGACGGTGTGTGAAGGGAGTTGTGTCCAGACGGTGCGTGGAGGGAGTTGTGTCTAGACAGTGTGCGGAGGGAGTTGTGTCTAGACGGTGTGCGGGAGGGAGTTGTGTCCAGACGGTGTGTGGAGGGAGTTGTGTCTAGACAGTGTGCGGAGGGAGTTGTGTCTAGACGGTGTGCGGAGGGAGTTGTGTCTGGAAGGTGTGCGGAGAGAGTTGTGTCCAGACGGTGTGCGGAGGGAGTTGTGTCCAGACGGTGTGCGGAGGGAGTTGTGTCCAGACGGTGTGCGGAGTGAGTTGTGTCTAGACGGTGTGCGGAGGGAGTTGTGTCCAGACGGTGTGTGGAGGGAGTTGTGTCCAGGCGGTGTGCGGAGGGAGTTGTGTCTAGACGGTGTGCGGAGGGAGTTGTGTCCAGACGGTGTGTGGAGGGGGTTGTGTCTAGACGATGTGCGGAGGGAGTTGTGTCTAGACGGTGTGCGGAGTGAGTTGTGTCTAGACGGTGTGCGGAGGGAGTTGTGTCCAGACGGTGTGTGGAGGGAGTTGTGTCCAGACGGTGTGCAGAGGGAGTTGTGTCTAGACGGTGTGCGGAGGGAGTTGTGTCCAGATGGTGTGCGGAGGGAGTTGTGTCTAGACGGTGTGCAGGAGGGAGTTGTGTCCAGACGGTGTGTGAAGGGAATTGTGTCCAGACGGTGCGTGGAGGGAGTTGTGTCTAGACAGTGTGCGGAGGGAGTTGTGTCTAGACGGTGTGCGGGAGGGAGTTGTGTCCAGACGGTATGTGGAGGGAGTTGTGTCTAGACAGTGTGCGGAGGGAGTTGTGTCTAGACGGTGTGCGGAGGGAGTTGTGTCTGGAAGGTGTGCAGAGAGAGTTGTGTCCAGACGGTGTGCGGAGGGAGTTGTGTCCAGACGGTGTGCGGAGGGAGTTGTGTCCAGACGGTGTGCGGAGGGAGTTGTGTCCAGACGGTGTGCGGAGTGAGTTGTGTCTAGACGGTGTGCGGAGGGAGTTGTGTCCAGACGGTGTGTGGAGGGAGTTGTGTCCAGGCGGTGTGCGGAGGGAGTTGTGTCTAGACGGTGTGCGGAGGGAGTTGTGTCCAGACGGTGTGTGGAGGGGGTTGTGTCCAGACGGTGTGCGGAGGGAGTTGTGTCCAGACGCTGTGCGGAGGGAGTTGTATCTGGACGGTGTGCGGAGGGAGTTGTGTCTAGACGGTGTGCGGAGGGAGTTGTGTCTAGACGGTGTGCGGAGGGAGTTGTGTCTAGACGGCGTGCGGAGGGAGTTGTGTCCAGACGATGTGCGGAGGGAGTTGTGTCTAGACGGAGTGCGGAGGGAGTTGTGTCCAGATGGCGTGCGGAGGGAGTTGTGTCCAGACGGTGTGCAGAGGGAGTTGTGTCTAGACGGAGTGCGGAGGGAGTTGTGTCCAGATGGTGTGCGGAGGGAGTTGTGTCTAGACGGTGTGCGGAGGGAGTTGTATCCAGACGGTGTGCGGAGGGAGTTGTGTCTAGACGGTGTGCGGAGGGAGTTGTGTCCAGATGGTGTGCGGAGGGAGTTGTGTCTAGACGGTGTGCGGAGGGAGTTGTGTCCAGACGGTGTGCGGAGGGAGTTGTGTCCAGACGGTGTGCGGAGGGAGTTGTGTCTAGACGGTGTGCGGAGGGAGTTGTGTCCAGACGGTGTGCGGAGGGAGTTGTGTCCAGACGGTGTGCGGAGGGAGTTGTGTCTAGACGGTGTGCGGAGGGAGTTGTATCCAGACGGTGTGCGGAGGGAGTTGTGTCCAGACGGTGTGCGGAGGGAGTTGTGTCCAGACGGTGTGCGGAGTGAGTTGTGTCTAGACGGTGTGCAGAGGGAGTTGTGTCTAGACGGTGTGCGGAGGGAGTTGTATCCAGACGGTGTGCGGAGGGAGTTGTGTCCAGACGGTGTGCAGAGGGAGTTGTGTCTAGACGGTGTGCGGAGGGAGTTGTGTCCAGACAGTGTGCGGAGGGAGTTGTGTCCAGACGGTGTGTGGAGGGAGTTGTGTCCAGACGGTGTGCGGAGGGAGTTGTGTCCAGACAGTGTGCGGAGGGAGTTGTGTCCAGACGGTGTGCGGAGGGAGTTGTGTCCAGACGGTGTGCAGAGTGAGTTGTGTGCAGACGGTGTGCGGAGGGAGTTGTGTCTAGACGGTGTGCGGAGAGAGTCGTGTCCAGACGGTGTGCGGAGTGAGTTGTGTCTAGACGGTGTGCGGAGGGAGTTGTGTCTAGACAGTGTGTGGAGGGAGTTGTGTCCAGACGGTGTGCGGAGGGAGTTGTGTCCAGACAGTGTGCGGAGGGAGTTGTGTCCAGACAGTGTGCGGAGGGAGTTGTGTCCAGACGGTGTGCGGAGGGAGTTGTGTCCAGACGGTGTGCGGAGGGAGTTGTGTCCAGACAGTGTGCGGAGGGAGTTGCGTCCAGACAGTGTGCGGAGGGAGTTGTATCCAGACAGTGTGCGGAGGGAGTTGTGTCCAGACGGTGTGCGGAGGGAGTTGTGTCCAGACGGTGTGCGGAGGGAGTTGTGTCTAGACGGTGTGCGGAGGGAGTTGTGTCCAGACGGTGTGCGGAGGGAGTTGTGTCTAGACGGTGTGCGGAGGGAGTTGTGTCCAGACGGTGTGTGGAGGGAGTTGTGTCCAGGCGGTGTGCGGAGGGAGTTGTGTCTAGACGGTGTGCGGAGGGAGTTGTGTCCAGACGGTGTGTGGAGGGGGTTGTGTCTAGACGATGTGCGGAGGGAGTTGTGTCTAGACGGTGTGCGGAGTGAGTTGTGTCTAGACGGTGTGCGGAGGGAGTTGTGTCCAGACGGTGTGTGGAGGGAGTTGTGTCCAGACGGTGTGCAGAGGGAGTTGTGTCTAGACGGTGTGCGGAGGGAGTTGTGTCCAGATGGTGTGCGGAGGGAGTTGTGTCTAGACGGTGTGCAGGAGGGAGTTGTGTCCAGACGGTGTGTGAAGGGAATTGTGTCCAGACGGTGCGTGGAGGGAGTTGTGTCTAGACAGTGTGCGGAGGGAGTTGTGTCTAGACGGTGTGCGGGAGGGAGTTGTGTCCAGACGGTATGTGGAGGGAGTTGTGTCTAGACAGTGTGCGGAGGGAGTTGTGTCTAGACGGTGTGCGGAGGGAGTTGTGTCTGGAAGGTGTGCAGAGAGAGTTGTGTCCAGACGGTGTGCGGAGGGAGTTGTGTCCAGACGGTGTGCGGAGGGAGTTGTGTCCAGACGGTGTGCGGAGGGAGTTGTGTCCAGACGGTGTGCGGAGTGAGTTGTGTCTAGACGGTGTGCGGAGGGAGTTGTGTCCAGACGGTGTGTGGAGGGAGTTGTGTCCAGGCGGTGTGCGGAGGGAGTTGTGTCTAGACGGTGTGCGGAGGGAGTTGTGTCCAGACGGTGTGTGGAGGGGGTTGTGTCCAGACGGTGTGCGGAGGGAGTTGTGTCCAGACGCTGTGCGGAGGGAGTTGTATCTGGACGGTGTGCGGAGGGAGTTGTGTCTAGACGGTGTGCGGAGGGAGTTGTGTCTAGACGGTGTGCGGAGGGAGTTGTGTCTAGACGGCGTGCGGAGGGAGTTGTGTCCAGACGATGTGCGGAGGGAGTTGTGTCTAGACGGAGTGCGGAGGGAGTTGTGTCCAGATGGCGTGCGGAGGGAGTTGTGTCCAGACGGTGTGCAGAGGGAGTTGTGTCTAGACGGAGTGCGGAGGGAGTTGTGTCCAGATGGTGTGCGGAGGGAGTTGTGTCTAGACGGTGTGCGGAGGGAGTTGTATCCAGACGGTGTGCGGAGGGAGTTGTGTCTAGACGGTGTGCGGAGGGAGTTGTGTCCAGATGGTGTGCGGAGGGAGTTGTGTCTAGACGGTGTGCGGAGGGAGTTGTGTCCAGACGGTGTGCGGAGGGAGTTGTGTCCAGACGGTGTGCGGAGGGAGTTGTGTCTAGACGGTGTGCGGAGGGAGTTGTGTCCAGACGGTGTGCGGAGGGAGTTGTGTCCAGACGGTGTGCGGAGGGAGTTGTGTCTAGACGGTGTGCGGAGGGAGTTGTATCCAGACGGTGTGCGGAGGGAGTTGTGTCCAGACGGTGTGCGGAGGGAGTTGTGTCCAGACGGTGTGCGGAGTGAGTTGTGTCTAGACGGTGTGCAGAGGGAGTTGTGTCTAGACGGTGTGCGGAGGGAGTTGTATCCAGACGGTGTGCGGAGGGAGTTGTGTCCAGACGGTGTGCAGAGGGAGTTGTGTCTAGACGGTGTGCGGAGGGAGTTGTGTCCAGACAGTGTGCGGAGGGAGTTGTGTCCAGACGGTGTGTGGAGGGAGTTGTGTCCAGACGGTGTGCGGAGGGAGTTGTGTCCAGACAGTGTGCGGAGGGAGTTGTGTCCAGACGGTGTGCGGAGGGAGTTGTGTCCAGACGGTGTGCAGAGTGAGTTGTGTGCAGACGGTGTGCGGAGGGAGTTGTGTCTAGACGGTGTGCGGAGAGAGTCGTGTCCAGACGGTGTGCGGAGTGAGTTGTGTCTAGACGGTGTGCGGAGGGAGTTGTGTCTAGACAGTGTGTGGAGGGAGTTGTGTCCAGACGGTGTGCGGAGGGAGTTGTGTCCAGACAGTGTGCGGAGGGAGTTGTGTCCAGACAGTGTGCGGAGGGAGTTGTGTCCAGACGGTGTGCGGAGGGAGTTGTGTCCAGACGGTGTGCGGAGGGAGTTGTGTCCAGACAGTGTGCGGAGGGAGTTGCGTCCAGACAGTGTGCGGAGGGAGTTGTATCCAGACAGTGTGCGGAGGGAGTTGTGTCCAGACGGTGTGCGGAGGGAGTTGTGTCCAGACGGTGTGCGGAGGGAGTTGTGTCTAGACGGTGTGCGGAGGGAGTTGTGTCCAGACGGTGTGCGGAGGGAGTTGTGTCTAGACGGTGTGCGGAGGGAGTCGCCGGCAGACGGGATAACCCCGTGCAGCTCAGCTCACCTGGAGACGTTGAGGTCGCGGGGTTGCTGTGCCGTCTTGCGGAATGCCACCTTGATGGCGATGCCCACTGCCAGGCTGAGGGTCAGCACGCCGCAGATGATGTAGACGGTGCTGTTGGTGCGGTCCTTGGAGGGGTCGTAGCGTTCAGTGACGGCGGAGCTGGTGAGTGGTGTGTTAGCCCAGTCAGGACTGTAGTAGTTGTTGCAACGATCCTGGGCCAGTTTGTAGGAGCTGTACTCACAGCAGAAGCGGTAGTGGCAGGTACCACAGCAGTACAGGTAGGTGCCTGACGTGCAGTTGAAGGGCGGGTCGTACTGACCCATTACATCATAGTAGCCCCGGCAGTTGTCGCCCACGTCGGGGGGTAGGGCTGCCCGCTCGCCTTTACGCTCGGCTGGCCGGCTGGCGTTCCGAGCCCCCCTGCTCGCCCCGGGCAGGCTGGCATTCTGGGCAGCGATGGCGTCCAGGGCGACAGAGAGCAGCAACATTGCCAGCGTCTGCGGGGACATCTGCTCACGTGGCGAGACTCGGAGCGGGCACGAATCAGCGGGGAGATGCGCATGCGAGGATAGGATTCAATCAGACCCTGCCCTCACTCCCACACACCCACACACAGACACACACCCACAGACACACACACAGACACACACACAGACACACACACACAGGCGCACTCACTCACATGCGCA
>NW_027591536.1:50000-57500 GCF_964213995.1 Mustelus asterias | reverse complement strand
TCACATACACAAACACTCTCACACAGATTCTCTCTCTCACATACTCTCTCTGACACACACACTCTCTCACACACACAAACACTCTCTCTAACACAGATTCTCTCTCTCACACTCTCTCTGACACTCTCTCACACTCTCTCTCTCACTCTCTCTCTCACACACACTCTCTCGCACACACTCTCTCGCGCACAGTCTCTTGCACACACTCTCTCGCACACACTCACTATCCTCGCACACTCTCTCACACACACACTCTCACACACACCATCTCTCACATACACACTTGCTCTCTCACACACGCACTCGCTCTCGCACACACACACTCGCTCTCGCACACACACACTCGCTCTCACACACACACACCCTCACACACACACACTCTCTCTTGCACACACACAAACACTCTCACACACACACTCTCTCTCACACACACTCTCTCTCACACACACTCTCTCTCACACACACACACATTCTCACACACACTCTCTCTCTCTCACACACTCTCTCTCTCTCTCACACACACTCTCACACACTCTCTCTCACACATACTCTCTCACTCACACACTCTCACTCTCACACACTCTCACTCTCACACACTCTGTCTCACACATACTCTCTCTCTCACACTCTCACTCTCACACACACTCTCACTCTCACACACACATTCTCTGTCTCACACACACTCCCTCACACCACTTTCTCTCTCACACCCACTCTCTCACTCTCTTTCTCTTTCACGCACACTTTGTCTCATGCACACACTCTCTCACGCACACACTCTGTCTCACGCATACACCTTCCCATGCACACACTCTCACGCACACACTCTCATGCACACACTCTCTCACACACTCTCTCTCACACACAAACACTCTCACACAGATTCTCTCTCTCACATACTCTCTCTGACACACACACTCTCTCACACACACACTCTCTCTAACACAGATTCTCTCTCTCACACTCTCTCTCTCACTGTCTCTCTCACACACACTCTCTCGCACACACTCTCTCGCACACACTCTCTCGCACACACTCACTCTCACACACTCTCTCTCACACATACTCTCTCTCACACACTCTCACTCTCACACACACTCTCACTCTCACACTCTCTCTCACACATACTCTCCGTCTCACACACACTCTCTCACACACACTCTCTCACACACACATTCTCCGTCTCACGCACACTCCCTCACACCCACTTTCTCTCTCACACCCACTATCTCACTCTCTTTCTCTTTCACGCACACTTTGTCTCACGCACTCTCTGTCTCACGCACACCCTCCGTCACGCACACCCTCTCTCACGCACACCCTCTCTCACGCACACCCTCTCTCACGCACACCCTCTCTCACGCACACCCTCTCTCATGCACACTCTCTCTCTCACGCACACTCTCTCTCATGCACACCGTCTCTCACGCACACCCTCTCTCACGCACACTCTCTCTCATGCACACCCTCTCTCACGCACACCCTCTCTCATGCACACCCTCTCTCACGCACACCCTCTCTCATGCACACCCTCTCTCACGCACACCCTCTCTCACGCACACCCTCTCTCACGCACACCCTCTCTCAAGCACACTCTCTCTCATGCACACTCTCTCTCACGCACACTGTCTCTCACGCTCACTCTCTCTCACGCATACTCTCTCTCACGCACACTGTCTCACGCACACTCTCTCTCACGCACACTCTCTCTCATGCACACTCTGTCTCACGCACACTGTCTCTCACGCACACTCTCTCACATGCACACTCTCTCGCACGCACACTCCCTCATGCACTCTCTATTTCACACACTCTCACACATGCACTATCTCACACGTATTGTCTCACACACACTCTCTCTCATACTCTCTCTCTCACGCACACTCTTTCTCTCACACTCTCACCTACTCTCTCTCACACTCTTTCTCTCACACTCTCTCACATTCTCTCTCACACTCTCTCTCTCTCACACTCCCTCTCTCACACTCCCTCTCTCACACTCCCTCTCTCACACTCCCTCTCTCACACTCCCTCTCGCACACGCACTCTCTCTCACACTCTCTCACACTCTCACACACTCTCACACACACTCTCTCACACACTCGCTCACACACTCTTTCTCACACACTCTCTCCATCTCACACACTCTCTCACTCCTCTCTCACGCACACTCTGTCTTATGCACACTCTGTCTCACGCACACTCTCTCACACACACACTCTCACACACACACTCTCACACACTCTCTGTCACACACTCTCACACACTCTCACTCTCTCTCACACTCACTCTCTCACACACTCACTTTCTCTCACACTCTCTCTCACACTTTCTTTCTCTCCCACACTCTCAGACACACACACTCACACTCACACACTGTCTCTCTCTCACACTCTCTCTCACACTCTCACACACACACACTCTCACATTCGCTCTCTCTCACGCTCCCTCTTTCACACTCTCTCACGCACACTCACGCACAGTCTCTCGTGCACTCTCTCGCGTACACTCTCATGCATACTCTCTCACGCACACTCTCTCACGCACACTCTCTCACGCACACTCTCTCATGCACACTCTCTCATGCACACTCTCTCACACTCTCTCACACTCACTCTCTTTCACACATTCTCTCTCTCTCACACTCCCTCTTTCACACTCTCTCAGGCACACTCTCTCACGCACACTCTCTCACGCACACTCTCTCACGTACACTCTCTCGTGCACACTCTCTTGCATACACTCTCTCACTCTCTCTCTCTCACACACTCTCTCATAGATTCATAGAGGTTTACAGCATGGAAACAGGCCCTTCGGCCCAACTTGTCCATGCTGCCCTTTTTTTTAACCCCTAAGCCAATCCCAATTGCCCGCATTTGGCCCATATCCCTCTATACCCATCTTACCCATGTAACTGTCTAAATGCTTTTTAAAAGACAAAATTGTACCCGCCTCTACTACTACCTCTGGCAGCTCGTTCTAGACACTCACCACCCTCTGTGTGAAAAAATTTCCCCACTGGACACTTTTGTATCTCTCCCCTCTCACCTTAAACATATGCCCTCTAGTTTTAGACTCCCCTACCTTTGGGAAAAGATATTGACTATCTAGCTGATCTGTGCCCCTCATTATTTTATAGACCTCTATAAGATCACCCCTCAGCCTCCTACGCTCCAGAGAAAAAAGTCCCAGTCTATCCAACCTCTCCTTATAACTCAAACCATCAAGTCCCGGTAGTGTCCTGGTAAATCTTTTCTGCACTCTTTCTAGTTTAATAATATCCTTTCTATAATAGGGTGACCAGAACTGTGCACGGTATTCCAAATGTGGCCTTACCAATGTCTTGTACAACTTCAACAAGACGTCCCAACTCCTGTATTCAATGTTCTGACCGATGAAACCAAGCATGCCGCATGCCTTCTTCACCACTCTGTCCACCTGTGACTCCACTTTCAAGGATCTATGAACATGTACCCCAAGATCTCTTTGTTCTGTAACTCTCCCCAACGCCCTACCATTAACTGAGTAAGTCCTGCCCTGGTTCAATCGACCAAAATGCATCACCTCGCATTTGTCTAAATTAAACTCCATCTGCCATTCGTCAGCCCACTGGCCCAATTGATCAAGATCTCGCTGCAATCGGAGATAACCTTCTTCACTGTCCACTATGCCACCAATCCTAGTGTCATCTGCAAACTTACTAACCATGCCTCCTATATTCTCATCCAAATCATTAATATAAATGACAAATAACAGTGGACCCAGCACTGATCGCTGAGGCACACCGCTGGTCACAGGCCTCCAGTTTGAAAAACAACTCTCTACAACCACCCTCTGGCTTCTGTCAAGAAGCCAATTTTGTATCCATTTTGATACCTCACCTTGGATCCCGTGAGATTTAACCTTATGCAACAACCTACCACGCGATACTTTGTCAAAGGCCTTGCTAAAGTCCATGTCGACAACATCAACTGCACTGCCCTCATCTACCTTCTTGGTTACCCCTTCAAAAAACTCAAAAACTTGTTTTGGATTCTGTGGAGGGGGATGACCCTCCAGGGGTAAGCCACGAGGACCAGATCGCCTCCACGGAGACAGGCTCAGGGGTCCGGAAGGGAAAGAAGGGGTTTAGGAGAGCGATAGTTGTGGGGGACGCAATGGTTAGAGGCACGGACAGGCGCTTCTGTGGGACTGAACGAGAATCCAGGATGGTAGTCTGCCTCCCTGGTGCCGGGGTACTGGATGTCTCCGAGAGGGTAGGAAGCATATTTAAAAAGGAAGGTAGTCAAACGGATGTGATTGTACACATTGGGGGAAATGATGTAGGTAGGAAGAGCAGGGGGGTCATACGAGAGAAATTCAGGGAGTTGGGTGCTAGGCTAAAAAGTAAGACCTCCAGTGTAGCAATCTCTGGACTGCTCCCGGTGTCTAGTGCAAGTGAGGCTCGGAACAGGGAGATTCTACAGTTGAACGCGTGGCTAAAGGACTGGTGCAAGAGGGAGGGTTTTAAATTCATAGATAACTGGGAAATCTTCAAGTCAGGATGGCAACTGTACAGAAAGGATGGGTTACACCTTAACTGGAAGGGAGCAAATATCCTGGCTGGGAGTTTTGCTCGAGTGTTTCGGCAGGATTTAAACTAGTGTGGCAGGGGGGTGGGGAACAAAACAGGAGGTCAGTAAATACTGAGGCTGGGGTCGAGCTGGGGGCCAGGGCAAGGCTAGCTAAGAAGAGGAGCACTCTGGAGGAGGAGGACCTGACTGGGCCTGGAGGTCTGGAGTGCATCTGCTTCAATGCGAGGAGTGTAACGGGTAAAACAGACGAACTTAGGGCCTTAATGCTTGTGCGGAATTTGGATGTGGTTGCGGTGACGGAAACTTGGTTAAAAGAAGGACAGGACTGGCAGCTGAATATTCCGGGGTATCAGTGTTTTAGGTGAGACAGAGGAGGGGCTAAAAAAGGTGGGGGAGTAGCGATATTAGTTAAGGAGCATATTACCGCGGTGCAGAGGGTAGACAACTTAGAGGGGTCATGTACTGAGTCGCTGTGGGTGGAACTCAGAAACAGGAAGGGTGCAGTCACTATGCTGGGGGTGTACTACAGACCACCCAACAGCCCACGGGAAGTGGAGGAAAGGATATGTCAGGAGATTCTGGATAGGTGCAGAAAAAATAGGGTTGTTGTAGTGGGGGACTTTAATTTCCCTGGCACAGACTGGAAAGTGCTTAGAGCTGGGGGACCGGACGGGGAGGAATTTGTAAAATGCGTACTGGAAGGTTCTTTGGAACAGTATGTAGATAGCCCGACTAGAGAGGGGGCTATACTGGACCTAGTTCTGGGAAATGAGCCCGGTCAGGTCGTCAAAGTTTCGGTAGGGGAACATGTGGCAAATAGTGACCACAACTCTGTTAACTTTAGGATAGTAATGGACAAGGATGAGTGCTGTCCTACGGGCAGGGTGCTAAATTGGGGGAAGGCTGACTATAGCCGGATTAGGCAGGAATTGGTGGATGTTGATTGGGAGAGGATGTTCGAGGGTAAGTCCGCGTCTGGCATGTGGGAGTCTTTTAAGGAACTATTGATAAGGCTGCAGGATAGGCATGTGCCTGTAAAAAGGAAAGATAGGAAAGGTAGGATTCGAGAGCCGTGGATAACCAGGGAAATTGAGGATCTGATTAAAATGAAAAGGGAGGCGTACGTTAAGTCCAGGCAACTGAAAACAGATGGAGCTCTGGAGGAATACAGAGAGAGTAGGAAAGATCTCAAACGGGGAGTTAGAAGGGCAAAAAGAGGGCACGAGATGTTCTTGGCAGGCAGGATTAAGGAGAATCCTAAGGCATTCTATTCATACGTTAGGAACAAAAGAGTTGTCAGGGAGAAAATCGGACCTCTCAGGGACAAAGGAGGGGAATTATGCTTAGAACCCAAGGGAATAGGGGAGATCCTAAATGAATACTTTGCATCGGTATTCACGAAGGAGAGGGGCGTGTTAACCGGGAGTGTCTCGGAGGGAGGTGTTGACCCGTTAGAGAAAATCTCCATTACGAGAGAGGAAGTGTTAGGTTTTTTAGGGAACATTAAAACTGACAAAGCCCCAGGGCCTGATGGCATCTATCCTCGACTGCTCAGGGAGACGAGAGAGGAAATTGCTGGGCCTCTGACGGAAATCTTTGTCGCTTCTTTGGACACGGGTGAGGTCCCTGAGGATTGGAGGATAGCGAATGTGGTCCCGTTGTTTAAGAAGGGTAGCAGGGATAACCCAGGAAATTATAGGCCGGTGAGCTTGACGTCCGTGGTAGGGAAGTTGTTGGAGAGGATTCTTAGAGACAGGATGTATGTGCATTTAGAACGGAACAATCTCATTAGTGACAGACAGCATGGTTTTGTAAGAGGGAGGTCGTGCCTTACAAATTTGGTGGAGTTTTTTGAGGAAGTGACAAAAACGGTTGATGAAGGAAGGGCCGTGGATGTCGTCTATATGGATTTCAGTAAGGCATTTGACAAAGTCCCACATGGCAGGTTGGTTAAGAAGGTTAAGGCTCATGGGATACAAGGAGAAGTGGCTAGATGGGTGGAGAACTGGCTTGGCCATAGGAGACAGAGGGTAGTGGTCGAAGGGTCTTTTTCCGGCTGGAGGTCTGTGACCAGTGGTGTTCCGCAGGGCTCTGTACTGGGACCTCTGCTATTTGTGATATATATAAATGATTTGGAAGAAGGTGTAACTGGTGTAATCAGCAAGTTTGCGGATGACACAAAGATGGCTGGAATTGCGGATAGCGAAGAGCATTGTCGGGCAATACAGCAGGATATAGATAGGCTGGAAAATTGGGCGGAGAGGTGGCAGATGGAATTTAATCCGGATAAATGCGAAGTGATGCATTTTGGAAGAAATAATGTAGGGAGGAGTTATGCAATAAATGGCAGAGTCATCAGGAGTATAGAAACACAGAGGGACCTAGGTGTGCAAGTCCACAAATCCTTGAAGGTGGCAACACAGGTGGAGAAGGTGGTGAAGAAGGCATATGGTATGCTTGCCTTTATAGGACGGGGTATAGAGTATAAAAGCTGGAGTCTGATGATGCAGCTGTATAGAACGCTGGTTAGGCCGCATTTGGAGTACTGCGTCCAGTTCTGGTCGCCGCACTACCAGAAGGACGTGGAGGCATTGGAGAGAGTGCAGAGAAGGTTTACCAGGATGTTGCCTGGTATGGAGGGTCTTAGCTATGAGGAGAGATTGGGTAGACTGGGGTTGTTCTCCTTGGAAAGACGGAGAATGAGGGGAGATCTAATAGAGGTATACAAGATTATGAAGGGTATAGATAGGGTGAACAGTGGGAAGCTTTTTCCCAGGTCGGAGGTGACGATCACGAGGGGTCACGGGCTCAAGCTGAGAGGGGCGAAGTATAACTCAGACATCAGAGGGACGTTTTTTACACAGAGGGTGGTGGGGGCCTGGAATGCGCTGCCAAGTAGGGTGGTGGAGGCAGGCACGCTGACATC
>NW_027591536.1:25000-45000 GCF_964213995.1 Mustelus asterias | reverse complement strand
TCACATTCTCTCTCACTCTCTCACACTCTCTCACACACACTCCCTCTTTCGCACATGTGCTCTCTCACACACATTCTCACACGCATTCTCTCACTCCCATTCTCTCAGGCGCACACTCTCTCACACGCACTCTCTCTCATGCGCACTCTCTCACATGCACTCTCCCTCACACGCATTCTCTCTCACATGCATGCTCCCTCACACACACTCTCCCTCACACGCATTCTCTCTCACGTGCATTCTCTCTCACGTGCATTCTCTCTCATGTGCACTCTCTCTCACACATGCATTCTCGCTCACATGCACTCTCTCTCACATACACGCTCTCATGTGCACTCTCTCACATGCACTCTCTCACACGCACTCTCTCTCACATGCACTCTCTCTCACGTGCACTTTATCTCACGCGCACTGTCTCTCATGCACACTCTCTCTCGCACATGCATTCTCTGTCACATGCACTCTCTCACACGCACTCCCTCTCATGCGCACTCTCTCTCACGCGCCATCTCTCTCACAAGCACTCTCTCTCACAAGCATTCTCTCTCATGCGCACTCTCATGCGCACTTTCTCTCACACGTGCATTCTCTGTAACATGCACTATCTCACACGTACTCTCACTCACGCGCCTGCTCTCTCACGCGCACTCACTCTCAAGCGCACTCTCTCCCACGCGCACTCTCTCTCACGCGCACTCTCTCTCATGCGCACACTCTCTCATGTGCACTCTCTCTCATGCGCACTCTCTCTCATGCGTGCACTCTCGCACGCGCACTCTCTCTCACGTGCAATCTCTCTCACTCTCTCATACATCTCTCACTCTCTCTCTCTCACACTCTCTCTCACTCTCTCTCTCTCACTCTCTCTCACACTCTCTCACACTCTCTCACACACTCTCACACACTCCCTCTTTCGCACATGTGCTCTCTCACACACACACCCAAAGCATTCTCTCACTCGCATTCTCTCACACGCACACTCTCTCACACGCACTGCCTCTCATGCGCACTGTCTCTCATGCACACTCTCTCACGTGCACTCTCTCTCACGTGCACTCTCTCTCACATGCACTCTCTCACATGCACTCTCCCTCATGTGCACTCTCTCTCACGTGCATTCTCTCTCAAGCGCACTCTCTCTCATGTGCACTCTCTCTCACACATGCATTCTCGCTCACATGCACTCTCTCTCACATACACGCTCTCATGTGCACTCTCTCACATGCACTCTCTCACACGCACTCTCTCTCACATGCACTCTCTCTCACGTGCACTTTATCTCACGCGCACTGTCTCTCATGCACACTCTCTCTCGCACTTGCATTCTCTGTCACATGCACTCTCTCACGCGCACTCCCTCTCATGCGCACTCTCTCTCACGCGCCATCTCTCTCACAAGCATTCTCTCTCATGCGCACTCTCATGCGCACTTTCTCTCACACGTGCATTTTCTGTAACATGCACTATCTCACACGCACTCTCACTCACGCGCCCCCTCTCTCACGCGCACTCACTCTCAAGCGCACTCTCTCTCACGCGCACTCTCTCTCACGCGCATACTCTCTCATGCGCACACTCTCTCATGCGCACTCTCTCTCATGCGTGCACTCTCGCACGCGCACTCTCTCACGTGCAATCTCTCTCACTCTCTCATACATCTCTCACTCTCTCTCTCACACTCTCTCTCACACTCTCTCACACACTCTCACACACTCCCTCTTTCGCACATGTGCTCTCTCACACACACACCCAAAGCATTCTCTCACTCGCATTCTCTCACACGCACACTCTCTCACACGCACTGCCTCTCACGCGCACTGTCTCTCACGCACACTCTCTCACGTGCACTCTCTCTCACATGCACTCTCTCTCACATGCACTCTCTCACGTGCACTCTCCCTCATGTGCACTCTCTCACGCGCATTCTCTCTCACGTGCACTCTCTCTCACATGCACTCTCTCTCACATGCACTCTCTCACGTGCACTCTCCCTCATGTCCACTCTCTCTCACGCGCATTCTCTCTCACGCGCCCTCTCTCTCAAGCGCACTCTCTCTCATGTGCACTCTCTCTCACGTGCATTCTCTCTCACAAGCACTCTCTCTCACACGCACTGTCTCTCATGCGCACTCTCTCTCACACATGCATTCTCTGTCACAGGCACTCTCTCACACACACTCCCTCTCATGCGCACTGTCTCTCATGTGCACTCTCTCTCACATGCACTCTCTCTCACGCTCACTGTCTCTCACAAGCATTCTCTCATGCGCACTCTCATGTGCACTCTCTCTCACACATGCTTTCTCTGTCACATGCACTCTCTGACGCGCACTCTCTCTCACGCGCACTCTCTCTCACGTGCACTCTCTCTCACACGCACTCTTTCTCATGCGCCCCTCTCTCACGTGCACTCACTCTCACGTGCACTCTCTCTCACGTGCACTCTCTCACGCGCACACTCTCTCACGCACGCACTCTCTCATGCACACTCTCTCGCACGCGCACTCTCTCTCACGCGCACTCTCTCACGTGCACTCTCTCTCACGTGCATTCTCTCTCTCACGTGCATTCTCTCTCTCACGTGCACTCTCTCTCATGCGCACTCTCTCACTTGCACTCTCTCTCACAAGCACTCTCTCTCATGCGCACTCTCATGCGCACTCTCTCTCACACATGCATTCTCTGTCACATGCACTATCTCACACGCACTCTCACTCATGCGCACTCTCTCTCATGCGCACTCTCTCTCACACATGCATTCTCTGTCACATGTACTCTCTCACGCACACTCTCACTCACGCGCACTCTCTCATGCGCACTCTCTCTCACGCGCACTCTCTCTCACGCGCACTCTCTCTCACGCGCACTCTCTCTCATGCGCCCCTCTCTCACGTGCACTAACTCTCACGCGCACTCTCTCTCACACGCACTCTCTCACGCGCACACTCTCAAGCACACACTCTCTCATGCGCACTCTCTCGCACGTGCACTCTCTCACGCGCACTCTCTCTCACGTGCACTCTCTCTCACCCGCACACTCTCTCACGTGCACTCTCTCTCACGTGCACTCTCACACATGCACTCTCTCTCACATGCACTCTCTCGTGTGCACTCTCTCTCTCACGTGCACCCTCTCTCTCATGCGCACTCTCTCACATGCACTCTCTCTCACAAGCACTCTCTCTCATGCGCACTCTCATGTGCACTCTCTCTCACACATGCATTCTCAGTCACATGCACTATCTCACACGCACTCTCACTCACGCGCACTCTCTCTCATGCGCACTCTCTCTCACACATGCATTCTCTGTCACATGCACTCTCTCACGCACACTCTCTCTCACATGCACTCTCTCTCACGCGCACTCTCTCTCACGCGCACTCTCACACATGCACTCTCTCTCACATGCACTCTCTCACGTGCACTCTCTCTCTCACGTGCACTCTGTCTCTCTCTCACATGCACTCTCTCTCACATGCAGTCACTCTCTCACGCACTCTCTCACACGCATTCTCCCTCACACGCACTCTCTCTCATGTGCACTCTCTCTCACACAGTCCCTCTCTCATACACTCTCTCTCACATTCTCTCTTTCACACTCCCACTCTCTCTCACACTCTCTCTCTCACATTCTCTCTCACATTCTCTCACATTCTCTCACTCTCTCACACACTCTCTCACACACTCTCTCTCACATTCTCTCACATTCTCTCTCTCTCTCACACATCTCTCACACTCTCTCTCACATTCTCTCACATTCTCTCTCTCTCTCACACATCTCTCACACTCTCTCTCACATTCTCTCACACTCTCTCACACATCTCTCACACTCTCTCTCACATTCTCTCTCACTCTCTCACACATCTCTCACACTCTCTCTCACGCACTCTCTCACACACTCTCTCTCACATTATCTCACATTCTCTCTCTCTCTCACACATCTCTCACACTCTCTCTCACATTCTCTCACATTCTCTCTCTCTCACACATCTCTCACACTCTCTCACATCTCTCACACTCTCTCTCACATTCTCTCACATTCTCTCTCTCTCACACATCTCTCACACTCTCACACATCTCTCACACTCTCTCTCACATTCTCTCTCACTCTCTCACACATCTCTCACACTCTCTCACACACACCCCCTCTTTCGCACATGTGCTCTCTCACACACATTCTCACACGCATTCTCTCACTCCCATTCTCTCAGGCGCACACTCTCTCACACGCACTCTCTCTCATGCGCACTCTCTCACATGCACTCTCTCTCACGTGCACTCTCTCTCACATGCATGCTCCCTCACACATACTCTCCCTCACACGCATTCTCTCTCACGTGCATTCTCTCTCACGCGCATTCTCTCTCATGTGCACTCTCTCTCACACATGCATTCTCGCTCACATGCACTCTCTCTCACATACACGCTCTCATGTGCACTCTCTCACATGCACTCTCTCACACGCACTCTCTCTCACATGCACTCTCTCTCACGTGCACTTTATCTCACGCGCACTGTCTCTCATGCACACTCTCTCTCGCACATGCATTCTCTGTCACATGCACTCTCTCACGCGCACTCCCTCTCATGTGCACTCTCTCTCACGCGCCATCTCTCTCACAAGCACTCTCTCTCACAAGCATTCTCTCTCATGCGCACTCTCATGCGCACTTTCTCTCACACGTGCATTCTCTGTAACATGCACTATCTCACACGCACTCTCACTCACGCGCCCCCTCTCTCACGCGCACTCACTCTCAAGCGCACTCTCTCTCACGCGCACTCTCTCTCATGCGCATACTCTCTCATGCGCACACTCTCTCATGCGCACTCTCTCTCATGCGTGCACTCTCGCACGCGCACTCTCTCTCACGTGCAATCTCTCTCACTCTCTCATACATCTCTCACTCTCTCTCTCACACTCTCTCTCACACTCTCTCACACACTCTCACACACTCCCTCTTTCGCACATGTGCTCTCTCACACACACACCCAAAGCATTCTCTCACTCGCATTCTCTCACACGCACACTCTCTCACACGCACTGCCTCTCACGCGCACTGTCTCACGTCCACTCTCTCTCACGTGCACTCTCTCTCACATGCACTCTCTCACGTGCACTCTCCCTCATGTGCACTCTCTCTCACGCGCATTCTCTCTCACGCACACTCTCTCTCAAGCGCACTCTCTCTCATGTGCACTCTCTCTCACGTGCACTCTCTCTCACAAGCACTCTCTCTCACACGCACTGTCTCTCATGCGCACTCTCTCTCACACATGCTTTCTCTGTCACATGCACTCTCTCACGCGCACTCACTCTCACGTGCACTCCCTCTCACGTGCACTCTCTCTCACACGCACTCTTTCTCATGCGCCCCTCTCTCACGTGCACTCACTCTCACGTGCACTCTCTCTCACGTGCACTCTCTCATGCGCACACTCTCTCACGCACGCACTCTCTCATGCACACTCTCTCGCACGCGCACTCTCTCTCACGCGCACTCTCTCTCACGCGCACTCTCTCACGTGCACTCTCTCTCTCACGTGCATTCTCTCTCTCACGTGCATTCTCTCTCTCACGTGCACTCTCTCTCATGCGCACTCTCTCACTTGCACTCTCTCTCACAAGCACTCTCTCTCATGCGCACTCTCATGCGCACTCTCTCTCACACATGCATTCTCTGTCACATGCACTATCTCACACGCACTCACACTCATGAGCACTCTCTCTCATGTGCACTCTCTCTCACACATGCATTCTCTGTCACATGTACTCTCTCACGCACACTCTCACTCACGCGCACTCTCTCACGCGCACTCTCTCTCACGCGCACTCTCTCTCACGCGCACTCTCTCTCATGCGCCCCTCTCTCACGTGCACTAACTCTCACGCGCACTCTCTCTCACATGCACTCTCTCACGCGCACACTCTCAAGCACACACTCTCTCATGCGCACTCTCTCGCACGTGCACTCTCTCACGCGCACTCTCTCTCACGTGCACTCTCTCTCACCCGCACACTCTCTCACGTGCACTCTCTCTCACGTGCACTCTCACACATGCACTCTCTCTCACATGCACTCTCTCGTGTGCACTCTCTCTCTCACGTGCACCCTCTCTCTCATGCGCACCCTCTCTCTCATGCGCACTCTCTCACATGCACTCTCTCTCACAAGCACTCTCTCTCATGCGCACTCTCATGCGCACTCTCTCTCACACATGCATTCTCAGTCACATGCACTATCTCACACGCACTCTCACTCACGCGCACTCTCTCTCATGCACACTCTCTCTCACACATGCATTCTCTGTCACATGCACTCTCTCACGCACACTCTCTCTCACGCGCACTCTCTCTCACACGAACTCTCTCTCACGCGCACTCTCTCTCACGCGCACTCTCTTTCACGCGCACTCTCTTTCACGCGCACTCTCTCTCATGCGCCCCTCTCTCATGTGCACTCACTCTCACGGCACTCTCTCTCTCACGCGCACTCTCTTACGCGCACACTCTCTCACGCACACACTCTCTCATGCACACTGTCTCGCACGCGCACTCTCTCAGGTGCACTCTCTCTCACGTGCACTCTCTCTCATCCTCTCTCACGTGCACTCTCTCTCACGTGCTCTCTCTCACGCGCACTCTCACACATGCACTCTCTCTCACATGCCCTCTCTCACATGCACTCTCTCTCTCACGTGCACTCTCTCTCTCACATGCACTCTCTCTCACATGCACTCTCTCTCACATGCACTCTCTCTCTCACGCATTCTCTCTCACACGCATTCTCCCTCACACGCACTTTCTCTCATGTGCACTCTCTCTCACACAGTCCCTCTCTCTCATACACTCTCACATTCTCTCTTTCACACTCCCACTCTCTCTCACACTCTCTCTCACATTCTCTCACATTCTCTCTCTCTCTCACACATCTCTCACACTCTCTCACACACTCTCTCACACACTCTCTCACACACTCTCTCACATTCTCTCTCTCTCTCTCACACATCTCTCACACTATCTCACACACTCTCTCACACACTCTCTCACATTCTCTCTCATTCTCTCACACATCTCTCACACTCTCTCTCACACACTCTCTCACATTCTCTCTCACTCTCTCACACACTCTCTCACATTCTCTCTCTCTCACACATCTCTCACACACTCTCTCACACACTCTCTCACACACTCTCTCACATTCTCTCTCACTCTCTCACACACTCTCTCACACACTCTCTCACACACTCTCTCACACACTCTCTCACACACTCTCTCACACACTCTCTCACATTCTCTCTCTCTCTCACACATCTATCACACTCTCTCACACACTCTCTCACACACTCTCTCACATTCTCTCTCACTCCCTCACACACTCTCTCACACACTCTCTCACATTCTCTCTCACACACTCTCTCACATTCTCTCTCTCTCTCTCACACATCTCTCACTCTCTCTCACACTCTCTCTCACACACTCCCTCTTTTGCACATGTACTCGCTCACACATTCTCACACGCATTCTCTCACTCCCATTCTCTCACGCGCACACTCTCTCACACGCACTCTCTTTCATGCGCACTCTCTCACATGCACTCTCTCTCACATGCACTCTCTCTCACGTGCACTCTCTCTCAAGTGCACTCTCTCTCACATGCATGCTCCCTCACACACACACTCCCTCACGCGCACTCTCTCTCATGTGCTCTCTCTCTCACACATGCATTCTCGCTCACATGCACTCTCTCGCACATACATGCTCTCATGTGCACTCTCTCACATGCACTCTCTCACACGTGCACTTTCTCTCACACGCACTGTCTCTCATGCACACTCTCTCTCGCACATGCATTCTCTGTCACATGCACTCTCTCACGCGCACTCCCTCTCATGCGCACTCTCTCTCACGTGCACTCTCTCTCACAAGCACTCTCTCTCACAAGCACTCTCTCTCATGCGTACTCTCATGCGCACTCTCTCTCACACATGCATTCTCTGTCACATGCACTATCTCACACGCACTCTCACTCACGCGCACTCTCTCTCACGCGCACTCTCTCTCACACATGCATTCTCTGTCACATGTACTCTCTCACGCACACTCTCACTCACGCGCACTCTCTCACGCGCACTCTCCCTCACGCGCACTCTCTCACGTGCACTCTCTCTCACACGCACTCTCTCTCACAAGCACTCTCTCTCATGCGTACTCTCATGCGCACTCTCTCTCACACATGCATTCTCTGTCACATGCACGATCTCACACGCACTCTCACTCATGCGCACTCTCTCTCATGCGCACTCTCTCTCACACATGCATTCTCTGTCACATGTACTCTCTCACGCACACTCTCACTCACGCGCACTCTCTCACGCGCACTCTCTCTCACGCGCACTCTCTCTCACGCGCACTCTCTCTCATGCGCCCCTCTCTCACGTGCACTAACTCTCACGCGCACTCTCTCTCACACGCACTCTCTCACGCGCACACTCTCAAGCACACACTCTCTCATGCGCACTCTCTCGCACGTGCACTCTCTCACGCGCACTCTCTCTCACGTGCACTCTCTCTCACCCGCACACTCTCTCACGTGCACTCTCTCTCACGTGCACTCTCACACATGCACTCTCTCTCACATGCACTCTCTCGTGTGCACTCTCTCTCTCAAGTGCACCCTCTCCCTCATGCGCACTCTCTCACATGCACTCTCTCTCACAAGCACTCTCTCTCATTTGCACTCTCATGCGCACTCTCTCACACATGCATTCTCAGTCACATGCACTATCTCACACGCACTCTCACTCACGCGCACTCTCTCTCATGCGCACTCTCTCTCACACATGCATTGTCTGTCACATGCACTCTCTCACGCACACTCTCTCTCACGCGCACTCTCTCTCACGCGAACTCTCTCTCACGCGCACTCTCTCTCACGCGCACTCTCTTTCACGCGCACTCTCTCTCATGCGCCCCTCTCTCACGTGCACTCACTCTCACGGCACTCTCTCTCTCACGCGCACTCTCTCACGCGCACACTCTCTCACGCACACACTCTCTCATGCACACTGTCTCGCACGCGCACTCTCTCACGCGCACTCTCTCTCACGTGCACTCTCTCTCACCCTCTCTCACGTGCACTCTCTCTCACGTGCTCTCTCTCTCACGCGCACTCTCACACATGCACTCTCTCTCACATGCCCTCTCTCACATACACTCTCTCTCTCACGTGCACTCTCTCTCTCACATGCACTCTCTCTCACATGCACTCTCTCTTACATGCACTCTCTCTCTCACGCACTCTCTCTCACACGCATTCTCCCTCACATGCACTTTCTCTCATGTGCACTCTCTCTCACACAGTCCCTCTCTCTCATACACTCTCACATTCTCTCTTTCACACTCCCACTCTCTCTCACACTCTCTCTCACATTCTCTCACATTCTCTCTCTCTCTCACACATCTCTCACACTCTCTCACACACTCTCTCACACACTCTCTCACACACTCTCTCACATTCTCTCTCTCTCTCTCACACATCTCTCACACTCTCTCACACACTCTCTCACACACTCTCTCACATTCTCTCGCATTCTCTCACACATCTCTCACACTCTCTCTCACACACTCTCTCACATTCTCTCTCACTCTCTCACACACTCTCTCACATTCTCTCTCTCTCACACATCTCTCACACTCTCTCACACACTCTCTCACACTCTCTCTCATTCTCTCACACATCTCTCACACTCTCTCTCACACACTCTCTCACATTCTCTCTCACTCTCTCACACACTCTCTCACATTCTCTCTCTCTCACACATCTCTCACACTCTCTCACACACTCTCTCACACACTCTCTCACATTCTCTCTCACTCTCTCACACACTCTCTCACATTCTCTCTCTCTCTCACACACATCTCTCACACTCTCTCACACACTCTCTCACACACTCTCTCACATTCTCTCTCACTCCCTCACACACTCTCTCACACACTCTCTCACATTCTCCCTCACACACTCTCTCACATTCTCTCTCTCTCTCTCACACATCTCTCACTCTCTCTCACACTCTCTCTCACACACTCCCTCTTTTGCACATGTACTCGCTCACACACATTCTCACACGCATTCTCACTCCCATTCTCTCACGTGCACACTCTCTCACACGCACTCTCTCTCATGCGCACTCTCTCACATGCACTCTCTCTCACATGCGCACTCTCTCTCACGTGAACTCTCTCTCACAAGCACTCTCTCTCACAAGCACTCTCTCTCATGCGTACTCTCATGCGCACTCTCTCTCACACATGCATTCTCTGTCACATGCACTATCTCACACGCACTCTCACTCACGCGCACTCTCTCTCACGCACACTCTCTCTCATGCGCCCCCTCTCTCATGCGCACTCACTCTCAAGCGCACTCCCTCTCACGCGCACTCTATCTCACGCGCACTCTCTCTCACGCGCACACTCTCTCATGCGCACTCTCTCTCATGTGTGCACTCTCGCACGCGCACTCTCTCTCACGTGCAATCTCTCTCACGTGCAATCTCTCTCACGTGCACTCTCTCTCACGTGCACTCTCTCACGTGCACTCTCTCTCACGCGCACTCTCTTTCACGTGCACTCTCTCTCATGCGCCCCTCTCTCACGTGCACTCACTCTCACGGCACTCTCTCTCACGTGCACTCTCTCCCGCGCACACTCTCTCACGCACACACTCTCTCATGCACACTCTCTCTCACGTGCACTCTCTCTCACCCACACTCTCTCTCACATGCACTCTCTCTCATGCGCACTCTCTCTCACGCGCACTCTCACACATGCACTCTCTATCACATGCACTCTCTCACGTGCACTCTCTCTCTCACGTGCACTCTCTCTCTCTCACATGCACTCTCTCTCACATGCAGTCTCTCTCATGTGCACTCTCTCTCACATGCACTCTCTCTCACATGCACTCTCTCTCTCACGCACTCTCTCTCACACGCATTCTCCCTCACACGCACTCTCTCTCATGTGCACTCTCTCTCACACAGTCCCTCTCTCATACACTCTCTCTCACATTCTCTCTTTCACACTTCCACTCTCTCTCATACTCTCTCTCTCACATTCTCTCTCACATTCTCTCACATTCTCTCACTCTCTCACACACTCTCTCACACACTCTCTCACACACTCTCTCTCACATTCTCTCACATTCTCTCTCTCTCTCACACATCTCTCACACTCTCTCTCACATTCTCTCACATTCTCTCTCTCTCTCACACATCTCTCACACTCTCTCTCACATTCTCTCTCACTCTCTCACACATCTCTCACACTCTCTCTCACACACTCTCTCACACACTCTCTCTCACATTCTCTCACATTCTCTCTCTCTCACACACATCTCTCACACTCTCTCTCACATTCTCTCACATTCTCTCTCTCTCACACATCTCTCACACTCTCTCACATCTCTCACACTCTCTCTCACATTCTCTCTCACTCTCTCACACTCTCTCACACACACTCCCTCTTTCGCACATGTGCTCTCTCACACACATTCTCACACGCATTCTCTCACTCCCATTCTCTCAGGCGCACACTCTCTCACACGCACTCTCTCTCATGCGCACTCTCTCACATGCACTCTCTCTCATGTGCACTCTCTCTCACATGCATGCTCCCTCACACACACTCTCCCTCACACGCATTCTCTCTCACGTGCATTCTCTCTCATGCGCACTCTCTCTCAAGCGCACTCTCTCTCATGTGCACTCTCTCTCACACATGCATTCTCGCTCACATGCACTCTCTCTCACATACACGCTCTCATGTGCACTCTCTCACATGCACTCTCACACGCACTCTCTCTCACATGCACTCTCTCTCACGGGCACTTTATCTCATGCGCACTGTCTCTCATGCACACTCTCTCTCACACATGCATTCTCTGTCACATGCACTCTCTCACGCGCACTCCCTCTCATGCGCACTCTCTCTCACGCGCCATCTCTCTCACAAGCACTCTCTCTCACAAGCATTCTCTCTCATGCGCACTCTCATGCGCACTCTCTCTCACACATGCATTCTCTGTCACATGCACTATCTCACACGCACTCTCACTCACGCGCCCCCTCTCTCACGCGCACTCACTCTCAAGCGCACTCTCTCTCACGCGCACTCTCGCTCACGTGCACACTCTCTCATGCGCACACTCTCTCATGCGCACTCTCTCTCATGCGTGCACTCTCTCACGTGCAATCTCTCTCACGTGCAATCTCTCTCACGTGCAATCTCTCTCACGTGCACTCTCTCTCACGTGCACTCTCTCTCACCCGCACTCTCTCTCACCCGCACTCTCTCTCACCCGCACTCTCTCTCACGCGCACTCTCTTTCATGCGCACTCTCTCTCACACACTCTCTCTCTCTCTCACACACTCTCTCTCTCACAAACTCCCTCTCTCTCACACTCGCTCTCTCTCACACACAGTCTCTCTCTCTCACGCACTCTCTCTCACATGCATTCTCCCTCACACGCACTTTCTCTCACTTGCACTCCCTCTTGCACAATCACACACTCTCACACATGCACTCTCACGCGCATTCTCTCTCACACAGTCTCTCTCTCTCTCACACTCTCTTTCTCACACTCTCTCACATTCTCTCTCATACATCTCTCACACACTCTCTCACACTCTCTCTCTCACACTCTCTCACATTCTCTCTCACTCTCTCATACACCTCTCACACACTCTCTCACACTCTCTCTCACACTCTCTCACACTCTCTCTCACACACTCTCACACACTCTCACACACTCCCTCTTTCGCACATGTGCTCTCTCACACAAACTCCCAAAGCATTCTCTCACTCGCATTCTCTCACACGCACACTCTCTCACACGCACTGTCTCTCACACGCACTGTCTCTCACGCGCACTCTCTCTCACATGCTCTCTCTCACACATGCACTCTCTCACGTGCACTCTCCCTCACGTGCAATCTCTCTCACGCGCATTCTGTCTCACGCGCCCTCTCTCTCAAGCGCACTCTCTCTCACAAGCATTCTCTCATGCGCACTCTCTCTCACACATGCATTCTGTGTCACATGCACTCTCTCACGCGCACTCTCTCTCACGTGCACTCTCTCTCATGCGCACTCTCTCACGCGCACACTCTCTCACGCACACACTCTCTCATGCACACTCTCTCGCACGTGCACTCTCTCTCACGTGCACTCTCTCTCACACGCACTCTCTCTCATGCGCACTCTCACACATGCACTCTCTCTCACATGCACTCTCTCACGTGCACTCCCTCGCTCATGTGCACTCTCTCTCTCATGCACACTCTCTCACATGCACTCTCTCTCACAAGCACTCTCTCTCATGCGCACTCTCATGCGCACTCTCTCTCACACATGCATTCTCTGTCACATGCACTATCTCACACGCACTCTCACTCACGCGCACTCTCTCTCATGCGCACTCTCTCCCACACATGCATTCTCTGTCACATGCACTCTCTCACGCACACTCTCGCTCACGAGCACTCTCTCTCACGCGCACTCTCTCTCACGCGCACTCTCTCTCACGCGCCCCTCTCTCACGTGCACTCACTCTCACGCGCACTCTCTCACACGCACTCTCTCTCGCACACACTCTCTCATGCACTCACTCTCTCATGCACACTCTCTCGCACGCGCACTCTCTCTCATGCGCACTCTCTCACACGTGCACTCTCTCTCACCCGCACTCTCTCTCATGTGCACTCTCTCTCATGCGCACTCTCACACATGCACTCTCTCTCACATGCACTCTCTCGCGTGCACTCTCTCTCTCATGCACACTCTCTCACATGCACTCTCTTTCACAAGCACTCTCTCTCATGCGCACTCTCTCTCACACATGCATTCTCTGTCACATGCACTATCTCACACGCACTCTCACTCACACGCACTCTCTCTCATGCGCACTCTCTCTCACACATGCATTCTCTGTCACATGCACTATCTCACACGCACTCTCACTCACACGCACTCTCTCTCATGCGCACTCTCTCTCACACATGCATTCTCTGTCACATGCACTCTCTCATGCACACTCTCTCACGCGCACTCTCTCTCACACAAACTCTCTCTCACGCGCACTCTCTCTCACGCGCACTCTCTCTCACGCACACTCTCTCACATGTGCCCCTCTCTCACGTGCACTCACTCTCACGGCACTCTCTCTCATGCGCACTCTCTCACGCGCACACTCTCTCACGCACACACTCTCACGCGCCCTCTCTCTCACGCGAACTCTCTCTCACGCGCACTCTCTCTCACGCGCACTCTCTCTCACGTGCACTCTCTCTCATGTGCCCCTCTGTCACGTGCACTCACTCTCAAGGCACTCTCTCTCACGCGCACTCTCTCACGCGCACACTCTCTCACGCACACACTCTCTCATGCACACACTCTCTCACGTGCACTCTCTCTCACCCGCACTCTCTCTCACGTGCACTCTCTCTCACGCGCACTCTCTCTCATGCGAACTCTCTCTCACGCGCAGTCTCTCTCACGCGCACTCTCTCTCACGCGCACTCTCTCTCATGCGCCCTCTCTCAAGTGCATTCACTCTCATGGCACTCTCTCTCATGCGCACTCTCTCACGCGCACACTCTCTCATGCACACACTCTCTCATGCACACTCTCTCTCACGTGCACTCTCTCTCACCCGCACTCTCTCTCATGTGCACTCTCTCTCACGCGCACTCTCTCTCACGCGCACTCTCACACATGCACTCTCTCTCACATGCACTCTCTCACGCGCACTCTCTCTCACGCGCACTCTCACACATGCACTCTCTCTCACATGCACTCTCTCACATGCACTCTCTCTCACATGCACTCTCTCACGCACTCTCTCTCACACGCATTCTCCCTCACACGCACTCTCTCTCACACTCTCTCTCTCACACTCTCTCACATTCTCTCACATTCTCTCTCTCTCTCACACATCTCACACACTCTCTCACACACTCTCTCACACACTCTCTCACATTCTCTCTCACTCTCTCACACATCTCTCACACTCTCTCACACACTCTCTCACACACTCTCTAACATTCTCTCTCACTCTCTCGCACATCTCACACTCTCTCTCACACACTCCCTCTTTCGCACATGTGCTCTCTCACACACATTCTCACACGCATTCTCTCACTCCCATTCTCTCACGCGCACACTCTCTCACACGCACTCTCTCTCATGTGCACTCTCTCTCACATGCATGCTCCCTCACACACACTCTCCCTCACACGCATTCTCTCTCACGTGCATTCTCTCTCATGCGCACTCTCTCTCAAGCGCACTCTCTCTCATGTGCACTCTCTCTCACACATGCATTCTCGCTCACATGCACTCTCTCTCACATACACGCTCTCATGTGCACTCTCTCACATGCACTCTCACACGCACTCTCTCTCACATGCACTCTCTCTCACGGGCACTTTATCTCATGCGCACTGTCTCTCATGCACACTCTCTCTCACACATGCATTCTCTGTCACATGCACTCTCTCACGCGCACTCCCTCTCATGCGCACTCTCTCTCACGCGCCATCTCTCTCACAAGCACTCTCTCTCACAAGCATTCTCTCTCATGCGCACTCTCATGCGCACTCTCTCTCACACATGCATTCTCTGTCACATGCACTATCTCACACGCACTCTCACTCACGCGCCCCCTCTCTCACGCGCACTCACTCTCAAGCGCACTCTCTCTCACGCGCACTCTCGCTCACGTGCACACTCTCTCATGCGCACACTCTCTCATGCGCACTCTCTCTCATGCGTGCACTCTCTCACGTGCAATCTCTCTCACGTGCAATCTCTCTCACGTGCAATCTCTCTCACGTGCACTCTCTCTCACGTGCACTCTCTCTCACCCGCACTCTCTCTCACCCGCACTCTCTCTCACCCGCACTCTCTCTCACGCGCACTCTCTTTCATGCGCACTCTCTCTCACACACTCTCTCTCTCTCTCACACACTCTCTCTCTCACAAACTCCCTCTCTCTCACACTCGCTCTCTCTCACACACAGTCTCTCTCTCTCACGCACTCTCTCTCACATGCATTCTCCCTCACACGCACTTTCTCTCACTTGCACTCCCTCTTGCACAATCACACACTCTCACACATGCACTCTCACGCGCATTCTCTCTCACACAGTCTCTCTCTCTCTCACACTCTCTTTCTCACACTCTCTCACATTCTCTCTCATACATCTCTCACACACTCTCTCACACTCTCTCTCTCACACTCTCTCACATTCTCTCTCACTCTCTCATACACCTCTCACACACTCTCTCACACTCTCTCTCACACTCTCTCACACTCTCTCTCACACACTCTCACACACTCTCACACACTCCCTCTTTCGCACATGTGCTCTCTCACACAAACTCCCAAAGCATTCTCTCACTCGCATTCTCTCACACGCACACTCTCTCACACGCACTGTCTCTCACACGCACTGTCTCTCACGCGCACTCTCTCTCACATGCTCTCTCTCACACATGCACTCTCTCACGTGCACTCTCCCTCACGTGCAATCTCTCTCACGCGCATTCTGTCTCACGCGCCCTCTCTCTCAAGCGCACTCTCTCTCACAAGCATTCTCTCATGCGCACTCTCTCTCACACATGCATTCTGTGTCACATGCACTCTCTCACGCGCACTCTCTCTCACGTGCACTCTCTCTCATGCGCACTCTCTCACGCGCACACTCTCTCACGCACACACTCTCTCATGCACACTCTCTCGCACGTGCACTCTCTCTCACGTGCACTCTCTCTCACACGCACTCTCTCTCATGCGCACTCTCACACATGCACTCTCTCTCACATGCACTCTCTCACGTGCACTCCCTCGCTCATGTGCACTCTCTCTCTCATGCACACTCTCTCACATGCACTCTCTCTCACAAGCACTCTCTCTCATGCGCACTCTCATGCGCACTCTCTCTCACACATGCATTCTCTGTCACATGCACTATCTCACACGCACTCTCACTCACGCGCACTCTCTCTCATGCGCACTCTCTCCCACACATGCATTCTCTGTCACATGCACTCTCTCACGCACACTCTCGCTCACGAGCACTCTCTCTCACGCGCACTCTCTCTCACGCGCACTCTCTCTCACGCGCCCCTCTCTCACGTGCACTCACTCTCACGCGCACTCTCTCACACGCACTCTCTCTCGCACACACTCTCTCATGCACTCACTCTCTCATGCACACTCTCTCGCACGCGCACTCTCTCTCATGCGCACTCTCTCACACGTGCACTCTCTCTCACCCGCACTCTCTCTCATGTGCACTCTCTCTCATGCGCACTCTCACACATGCACTCTCTCTCACATGCACTCTCTCGCGTGCACTCTCTCTCTCATGCACACTCTCTCACATGCACTCTCTTTCACAAGCACTCTCTCTCATGCGCACTCTCTCTCACACATGCATTCTCTGTCACATGCACTATCTCACACGCACTCTCACTCACACGCACTCTCTCTCATGCGCACTCTCTCTCACACATGCATTCTCTGTCACATGCACTATCTCACACGCACTCTCACTCACACGCACTCTCTCTCATGCGCACTCTCTCTCACACATGCATTCTCTGTCACATGCACTCTCTCATGCACACTCTCTCACGCGCACTCTCTCTCACACAAACTCTCTCTCACGCGCACTCTCTCTCACGCGCACTCTCTCTCACGCACACTCTCTCACATGTGCCCCTCTCTCACGTGCACTCACTCTCACGGCACTCTCTCTCATGCGCACTCTCTCACGCGCACACTCTCTCACGCACACACTCTCACGCGCCCTCTCTCTCACGCGAACTCTCTCTCACGCGCACTCTCTCTCACGCGCACTCTCTCTCACGTGCACTCTCTCTCATGTGCCCCTCTGTCACGTGCACTCACTCTCAAGGCACTCTCTCTCACGCGCACTCTCTCACGCGCACACTCTCTCACGCACACACTCTCTCATGCACACACTCTCTCACGTGCACTCTCTCTCACCCGCACTCTCTCTCACGTGCACTCTCTCTCACGCGCACTCTCTCTCATGCGAACTCTCTCTCACGCGCAGTCTCTCTCACGCGCACTCTCTCTCACGCGCACTCTCTCTCATGCGCCCTCTCTCAAGTGCATTCACTCTCATGGCACTCTCTCTCATGCGCACTCTCTCACGCGCACACTCTCTCATGCACACACTCTCTCATGCACACTCTCTCTCACGTGCACTCTCTCTCACCCGCACTCTCTCTCATGTGCACTCTCTCTCACGCGCACTCTCTCTCACGCGCACTCTCACACATGCACTCTCTCTCACATGCACTCTCTCACGCGCACTCTCTCTCACGCGCACTCTCACACATGCACTCTCTCTCACATGCACTCTCTCACATGCACTCTCTCTCACATGCACTCTCTCACGCACTCTCTCTCACACGCATTCTCCCTCACACGCACTCTCTCTCACACTCTCTCTCTCACACTCTCTCACATTCTCTCACATTCTCTCTCTCTCTCACACATCTCACACACTCTCTCACACACTCTCTCACACACTCTCTCACATTCTCTCTCACTCTCTCACACATCTCTCACACTCTCTCACACACTCTCTCACACACTCTCTAACATTCTCTCTCACTCTCTCGCACATCTCACACTCTCTCTCACACACTCCCTCTTTCGCACATGTGCTCTCTCACACACATTCTCACACGCATTCTCTCACTCCCATTCTCTCACGCGCACACTCTCTCACACGCACTCTCTCTCATGCGCACTCTCTCACATGCACTCTCTCACGTGCACTCTCTCTCACGTGCACTCTCTCTCACACATGCATTCTCGCTCACATGCACTCTCTCTCACATACACGCTCTCATGTGCACTCTCTCACATGCACTCTCTCACACACACTCTCTCTCACATGCACTCTCTCTCACATGCACTTTCTCTCACGCGCACTCTCTCATGCACAGTCTCTCTCGCACATGCATTCTCTGTCACATGCACTCTCTCACGCGCACTCCCTCTCATGCGCACTCTCTCTCACGCGCACTCTCTCTCACAAGCACCCTCTCTCACAAGCACTCTCTCTCATGCGCACTCTCATCCGCACTTTCTCTCACACATGCATTCTCTGTCACATGCACTATCTCACACGCACTCTCACTCACGCGCACTCTCTCTCACGCGCACTCTCTCTCATGCACCCCGTCTCTCACGCGCACTCACTCTCAAGCGCACTCTCTCTCACGCGCACACTCTCTCATGCGCACTCTCTCTCATGCGTGCACTCTCGCACACGCACTCTCTCTCTCGTGCAATCTCTCTCACGTGCAATCTCTCTCACGTGCACTCTCTCTCACGTGCACTCTCTCTCACCCGCACTCTCTCTCACCCGCACTCTGTCTCACGCGCACTCTCTTTCACACGCACTCTCTCTCACGCGCACTCTCTCACACGCACTCTCACACGCACTCTCTCTCACACACTCTCTCTCTCTCACAAACTCCCTCTCTCTCACACTCGCTCTCTCTCACACACAGGCTCTCTCTCTCTCACGCACTCTCTCTCACATGCATTCTCCCTCACACGCACTTTCTCTCACTTGCACTCCCTCTTACACAATCACACACTCTCACACATGCACTCTCTCACGCGCATACTCTCTCACTCTCACACTCTCTCTCACACACTCCCTCTTTCGCACATGTACTCTCTCACACACATTCTCACATGCATTCTCTCACTCCCATTCTCTCATGCGCACACTCTCTCACACGCACTCTCATGCGCACTCTCTCTCTCATGCATTCTGCCTCACACACACTCTCCCGCACGCGCACTCTCTCTCAAGCGCACTCTCTCTCATGTGCACTCTCTCTCACACATGCATTCTCACTCACACGCACTCTCTCACACA
>NW_027591536.1:0-20000 GCF_964213995.1 Mustelus asterias | reverse complement strand
TAGGAGTAGAGTTAAGAGAGAAATCAGGACGGCAAAAAGGGGACACAAGATTGTTTTGGCAGATAAGGCAAAGGAGAATCCAAAGAGCTTCTACAAATACATAAAGAGCAAAAGAGTAACAAGGGAGAGAGTAGGGCCTCTTAAGGATCAACAAGGTCATCTGTGTGTGGATCCACAAGAGATGGGTGAGATCTTAAATGAATATTTCTCATCAGTATTTACTATTGAGAAAAGCATGGATGTTAGGGAACATGGGGAAATAAATAGTGATGTCTTGAGGAGCGTACATATTACAGAGAAGGAGGTGAATCATAGAAACCCTACAGTGCAGAAAGAGGCCATTCGGCCCATCGAGTCTGCACCAACCACAATCCCACCCAGGCCCTACCCCCATATCCCTACACATTTACCCGCTAACCCCTCTAACCTATGCATCTCAGGACACTAAGGGGCAATTTTAGCATGGCCAATCAACCTAACCCGCACACCTTTGGACTGTGGGAGGAAACCGGAGCACCCGGAGAAAACCCACGCAGACACGAGGAGAATGTGCAAACTCCACACAGACAGTGACCCAAGCCGGGAATTGAATCCAGGTCCCTGGAGCTGTGAAGCAGCAGTGCTAACCACTGTGCTACCGTGCCGCCCAGGTGCTGGAAGTCTTAAAGCGCATCAAGGTAGATAAATCCCCGGGACCTGATGAAGTGTATCCCAGGACATTGTGGGAGGCTGGGGAGGAAATTGCAGGTCCCCTGACAGAGATATTTGAATCACCGATAGTCACAGATGAGGTGCCTGAAGATTGGAGGATGGCAAATGTTGTGCCTTTGTTTAAAAAGGGCTGCAGGGAAAAGCCTGGGAACTACAGGCCAATGAGCCTCACATCTGTGGTGGGTAAGTTGTTGGAAGGTATTTTGAGAGACAGGATCTACAGGCATTTAGAGATGCAAGGACTGATTAGGGACAGTCAGCATGGCTTTGTGAGTGGAAAATCATGTCTCACAAATTCGATTGAGTTTTTTGAAGGGGTAACCAAGAAGGTAGATGAGGGCAGTGCAGTTGATGTTGTCTACATGGACTTTAGCAAGGCCTTTGACAAGGTACCGCATGGTAGGTTGTTACATAAGGTTAAATCTCACGGGATCCAGGGTGAGGTATCTAAATGGATACAAAATTGGCTTCTTGACAGAAGCCAGAGGGTGGCTGTAGAGGGTTGTTTTTCAAACTGGAGGCCTGTGACCAGCGGTGTGCCTCAGGGATCAGTGCTGAGTCCACTGTTGTTTGTCATTTATATTAATGATTTGGATGAGAATATAGGAGGCATGGTTAGTAAGTTTGCAGATGACAACAGGTTTGGTGGCATAGTGGACAGTGAAGAACGTTATCTCCAATTGCAACGGGATCTTGATCAATTGGGCCAGTGGGCTGACGAATGGTAGATGGAGTTTAATTTAGACAAATGCGAGGTGATGCGTTTTGGTAGATTGAACCAGGGCAGGACTTACTCAGTTAATGGTAGGGCATTGGGGAGAGTTACAGAACAAAGAGATCTCGGGGTACATGTTCATAGCTCCTTGAAAGTGGAGTCACAGGTGGACAGAGTGGTGAAGAAGGCATTCGGCATGCTTGGTTTCATCGGTCAAAACATTGAATACAGGAGTTGGGACATCTTGTTGAAGTTGTACAGACATTGGGAAGGCCACACTTGGAATACTGTGTGCAATTCTGGTCACCCTATTATAGAAAGTATATTATTAAACTAGAAAGAGTGCAGAAAAGATTTACTGGGATGCTACCGGGACTTGATGGATTGAGTTATAAGGAGAGGCTGGATAGACTGGGACTTTTTTCTCTGCAGCGTAGAAGGCTTAGGGGTGACCTTATAGAGGTCTATAAAATAATGAGGGGCACATTCAGCTAGATAGTCAATATCTTTTCCCAAAGGTAGGGGAGTCTAAAACTAGAGGGCATAGGTTTAAGGTGAGAGGGGAGAGATACAAAAGTGTCCAGAGGGGCAATGTTTTCATACAGAGGGTGGTGAGTGCCTGGAACAAGCTGCCAGAGGTAGTAGTAGAGGCGGGTACAATTTTGTCTTTTAAAAAGCATTTAGACAGTTCATAGAAGATCATAGAAACCCTACAGTACAGAAAGAGGCCATTCGGCCCATCGAGTCTGCACCGACCACAATCCCACCCAGGCCCCACCCCCATAACTTTAACTTTAAAAGTCAGTTACCTGGGTGGTTCCCCCTCATTGATCCACTGGAGCAAGCTGAGAGGGGTGATTGAAAAGCAGCAGTGCTGGTAAGAGATTAATTGGATTAATTGAATTGTTTATTTATTTAATTAGTCAGCTAGTGTGTGTATTTTTTTGGCCTTTACTTTAACAGCAGTTTTTCAAGTTTAAAGTGAAAACTAGAAGTGGGCAGCAAAGGAGTCTGGGAAGGGTTTTTATTTTAACTTTAAAAGTCAGTTACCTGGGTGGTTCCCCCTCATTGATCCACTGGAGCAAGCTGAGAGGGGTGATTGAAAAGCAGCAGTGCTGGTAAGAGATTAATTGGATTAATTGAATTGTTTATTTATTTAATTAGTCAGCTAGTGTGTGTATTTTTTTGGCCTTTACTTTAACAGCAGTTTTTCAAGTTTAAAGTGAAAACTAGAAGTGGGCAGCAAAGGAGTCTGGGAAGGGTTTTTATTTTAACTTTAAAAGTCAGTTACCTGGGTGGTTCCCCCTCATTGATCCACTGGAGCAAGCTGAGAGGGGTGATTGAAAAGCAGCAGTGCTGGTAAGAGATTAATTGGATTAATTGAATTGTTTATTTATTTAATTAGTCAGCTAGTGTGTGTATTTTTTTGGCCTTTACTTTAACAGCAGTTTTTCAAGTTTAAAGTGAAAACTAGAAGTGGGCAGCAAAGGAGTCTGGGAAGGGTTTTTATTTTAACTTTAAAAGTCAGTTACCTGGGTGGTTCCCCCTCATTGATCCACTGGAGCAAGCTGAGAGGGGTGATTGAAAAGCAGCAGTGCTGGTAAGAGATTAATTGGATTAATTGAATTGTTTATTTATTTAATTAGTCAGCTAGTGTGTGTATTTTTTTGGCCTTTACTTTAACAGCAGTTTTTCAAGTTTAAAGTGAAAACTAGAAGTGGGCAGCAAAGGAGTCTGGGAAGGGTTTTTATTTTAACTTTAAAAGTCAGTTACCTGGGTGGTTCCCCCTCATTGATCCACTGGAGCAAGCTGAGAGGGGTGATTGAAAAGCAGCAGTGCTGGTAAGAGATTAATTGGATTAATTGAATTGTTTATTTATTTAATTAGTCAGCTAGTGTGTGTATTTTTTTGGCCTTTACTTTAACAGCAGTTTTTCAAGTTTAAAGTGAAAACTAGAAGTGGGCAGCAAAGGAGTCTGGGAAGGGTTTTTATTTTAACTTTAAAAGTCAGTTACCTGGGTGGTTCCCCCTCATTGATCCACTGGAGCAAGCTGAGAGGGGTGATTGAAAAGCAGCAGTGCTGGTAAGAGATTAATTGGATTAATTGAATTGTTTATTTATTTAATTAGTCAGCTAGTGTGTGTATTTTTTTGGCCTTTACTTTAACAGCAGTTTTTCAAGTTTAAAGTGAAAACTAGAAGTGGGCAGCAAAGGAGTCTGGGAAGGGTTTTTATTTTAACTTTAAAAGTCAGTTACCTGGGTGGTTCCCCCTCATTGATCCACTGGAGCAAGCTGAGAGGGGTGATTGAAAAGCAGCAGTGCTGGTAAGAGATTAATTGGATTAATTGAATTGTTTATTTATTTAATTAGTCAGCTAGTGTGTGTATTTTTTTGGCCTTTACTTTAACAGCAGTTTTTCAAGTTTAAAGTGAAAACTAGAAGTGGGCAGCAAAGGAGTCTGGGAAGGGTTTTTATTTTAACTTTAAAAGTCAGTTACCTGGGAGGTTCCCCCTCAGTAGTAGTTTTTTTTTTTCTCTCGGGCCCCTAGCCCTATAAATTGGTGCAGAGGAGATACCCGATCCTCTACACTGGTCGAGGATCCCACCCTTCCATCCTCCTCTAACCTAATTATAAGTGTGGGGAAGTTTTTTGTTTTCTTTTTTTCTTGCTGGTAATGGCTTCAGGGATGGCAGTTCAGGCAGTATGCTGCATCTCCTGTGGGATGTATGTGGTGAGGAAATCCAGTAGTGTTTCAGGAGATTTTAGTTGTAAGAAGTGCATTAGATTGCAGCTTCTGGAGGAGCGTGTAAAGGAGCTGGAGGGGGAGGTAGAGGAACTCCGCATAATTCGGGAGGCGGAGGTGGAAGTTGATAGGAGTTATAGAGAAATAGTAACTCCTAGAAATGAGGCTTGGGTCAATGCCAGGAGGAGGGGTAAGAAGCAATCGGGAAGACAATCCCCTGGGGCAGTTCCCCTCCATAATAGGTTTTCGGTGCTGGAGGCTACAGTTGAGGAGGAATCAACTGAGCATAGAGAGCAGATCTCTGGGGGTGAGCCGAGTGAGAAAGCTCAGGTGGTTAGGGGCTGTAAAAGACTGGGCCTTGTGATTGGGGACTCCACAATTAAGGGGACAGATAGGAGGGTCGGAACTAAAGGTAGGGACTCAGGGTTGGTGTGTTGCCTACCAGGGGCTGGGGTCCGGGATGTGTCTGACAGGGTATTCAGGACTCTTAGGGGGGAGGGAGATAAACCACAAGTTATTGTACATGTGGGGACACACGACATAGGGAGGATAGGGGAAGGGGATATTAGGCAGGGATTTATGGAGTTGGGGTGGAAACTAAAGGCCAAGACTGACAGAGTGGTTATCTCTGGACTCTTGCCTGTACCACGGGATAGTTTAGAGAGGAATAGGGAGAGGGAAGGTTTGAATTCATGGCTGAGGGGATGGTGCAGGAGGGAGGGGTTCAGGTACTTAAGCAATTGGGGCTCGTACTGGGGAAGGTGTGACCTCTATGAGAAGGATGGTCTACACCTTAATCAGAAGGGGACCAATATCCTGGGGGGTAAATTTGCTAAGGCCATGCAGGGAGGTTTAAACTGATTCGGGGGGGGGGAGGGATCCTGAGTAGTGGGGCTGAAAGTGAGGGATGCATGGATGGGGACTGCAATGCACGGCATTGCAGAGGTGGGGTGGAGCAGGGTTTGAAATGTGTATACTTCAATGCCAGGAGTATTCGCAATAAAGTGGGTGAACTTGCAGCGTGGATCAGTACCTGGGACTTCGATGTTGTGGCTATTTCAGAGACATGGATAGAGCAGGGGCAGGAATGGATGCTGCAGGTCCCGGGGTTCAAATGTTTTAGTCGAAGTAGGGAAGGAGGTAGAAGAGGGGGAGGGGTAGCATTATTGGTCAGAGATTGTATCACAGTGTCAGAGAGGAGGTTTGATGAGGACTTATCTGTTGAGGTAGTATGGGCGGAGATTAGAAATAGGAGAGGAGAGGTCACCCTGTTGGGAGTCTTTTATAGACCTCCTAAAAGTTCTAGAGAGGTTGAGGAAAGGATTGCGGAGTCAATCCTGCTTAGGAGTGAAAGTAATAGGGCAATTGTTATGGGGGATTTTAACTTGACTAATATTGACTGGAATTGTTATAGCTCTAGCTCGTTAGAGGGGTCAGTTTTTGTTCAAAGCGTGCAGGAAGGTTTTTTGACTCAGTATGTAGACAGGCCAACTAGAGGTGAGGCTATATTGGATCTGGTGCTGGGAAATGAGCCAGACCAGGTGCTAGACTTGGAAGTTGGTGTGCATTTTGGTGATAGTGACCACAATTCGGTTACGTTCACCTTAGTGATGGAAAGGGATAGGCATGAACCTCGGGCCAGTGGTTTTAGCTGGGGGAAGGGTAATTATGAGGCTATTAGGAGAGAATTAGGAAACATAGGTTGGACTAGGAGATTACAGGGACTGGGAACGTCCGACATGTGGAGTTTTTTCAAGGAGCAGCTACTGCGAGTCTGTGATAGGTATGTCCCTGTCAGGCAAGGAGGAATTGGTAGGGCTAGGGAACCGTGGTGCACCAAAAAAGTTTCTTTGTTGGTTAAAAAGAAAAAGGAGGCTTATGTTCGGATGAGACGTGAGCACTCGGGTAGTGCACTAGAAAGCTTTAGATTGGCTAAGAGGGAGTTGAAGAGCGAGCTTAGAAGGGCTAAAAGGGGACATGAGAAGACTTTGGCGGATAGGGTTAAAGAGAATCCTAAGGCGTTCTATAGGTATGTCAAGAACAGAAGGTTGGTTAGGGCAAGTTTAGGGCCAGTTATAGATGGCAGAGGGAAGTTATGTGTGGAACCGGAGGAGATTGGTGAAGCATTGAACCAATATTTCTCTTCGGTGTTCACGCAAGGGGACATGAATATAGCTGAGGAGGACACTGGGTTGCAAGGGAGTAGAATAGACAGTATTACAGTTGATAAGGAGGATGTGCAGGATATTCTGGAGGGTCTGAAAATAGATAAATCCCCTGGTCCGGATGGGATTTATCCAAGGATTCTCTGGGAGGCAAGAGAAGTGATTGCAGAGCCTCTGGCTCTGATCTTCAGGTCGTCGTTGGCCTCTGGTATAGTACCAGAAGATTGGAGGTTAGCGAATGTTGTCCCATTGTTTAAGAAGGGGAACAGAGACTTCCCCGGGAATTATAGACCGGTGAGTCTCACTTCTGTTGTCGGCAAGATGTTGGAAAAAATTATAAGGGATAGGATTTATAGTTATTTGGAGAGTAATGAATTGATAGGTGATAGTCAGCATGGTTTTGTGGCAGGTAGGTCGTGCCTTACTAACCTTATTGAGTTTTTTGAGAAAGTGACCAAGGAGGTGGATGGGGGCAAGGCAGTGGACGTGGTATATATGGATTTTAGTAAGGCGTTTGATAAGGTTCACCATGGTAGGCTTCTGCAGAAAATGCAGATGTATGGGATTGGGGGTGATCTAGGAAATTGGATCAGGAATTGGCTAGCGGATAGGAAACAGAGGGTGGTGGTTGATAGTAAATATTCATCATGGAGTGCGGTTACAAGTGGTGTACCTCAGGGATCTGTTTTGGGGCCACTGCTGTTTGTAATATTTATTAATGATCTGGATGAGGGTATAGTTGGGTGGATTAGCAAATTTGCTGATGACACCAAAGTCGGTGGTGTGGTAGACAGTGAGGAAGGGTGTCGTAGTTTGCAGGAAGACTTAGACAGGTTGCAAAGTTGGGCCGAGAGGTGGCGGATGGAGTTTAATGCGGAGAAGTGTGAGGTAATTCACTTTGGTAGGAATAACAGATGTGTTGAGTATAGGGCTAACGGGAGGACTTTGAATAGTGTGGAGGAGCAGAGGGATCTAGGTGTATGTGTGCATAGATCCCTGAAAGTTGGGAATCAAGTAGATAAGGTTGTTAAGAAGGCATATGGTGTCTTGGCGTTTATTGGTAGGGGGATTGAATTTAGGAGTCGTAGCGTTATGTTGCAACTGTACACAACTCTGGTGCGGCCGCACTTGGAGTACTGTGTGCAGTTCTGGTCCCCACATTACAGGAAGGATGTGGAGGCTTTGGAGAGGGTGCAGAGGAGGTTTACCAGGATGTTGCCTGGTATGGAGGGGAGATCCTATGAGGAGAGGCTGAGGGATTTGGGATTGTTTTCGCTGGAAAGGCGGCGGCTAAGAGGGGATCTTATTGAAACATATAAGATGATTAGAGGTTTAGATAGGGTGGATAGTGATAGCCTTTTTCCTCTGATGGAGAAATCCAGCACGAGGGGGCATGGCTTTAAATTGAGGGGGGGTAGTTATAGAACCGATGTCAGGGGTAGGTTCTTTACCCAGAGGGTGGTGAGGGATTGGAATGCCCTGCCAGCATCAGTAGTAAATGCGCCTAGTTTGGGGGCGTTTAAGAGATCCGTAGATAGGTTCATGGACGAAAAGAAATTGGTTTAGGTTGGAGGGTCACAGTTTTTTTTTAACTGGTCGGTGCAACATCGTGGGCCGAAGGGCCTGTTCTGCGCTGTAATGTTCTATGTTCTATGTTCTATATCCCCACATATTTTACCCGCTAATCCACGCATCCCAGGACACTAAGGGGCAATTTTAACCTGGCCAATCAACCTCACCCGCACATCTTTGGACTGTGGGAGGAAACCGGAGCACCCGGAGAAAACCCATGCAGACACGAGGAGAATGTGCAAACTCCACACAGACAGTGACCCGAGCCGGGAATCGAACCCAGGTCCCTGGAGCTGTGAAGCAGCAGTGCTAACCACTGTGCTACCGTGCCGCTACATGGGTACGATGGGTATAGAGGGATATGGGTCAAATGCGGGCAATTGGGATTAGCTTAGGGGTTTAAAAAAAAAAGGGCAGCATGGACAAGTTGGGCCGAAGGCCCTGTTTCCATGCTGTAAACCTCTCTGACTCTATGACTCTATGAGTGAGGTGACCAGAGCTGCACACAGTACTCCAGTTGTGGCCTAACCAACGCTCTGTACAGCTCCAACATTACCTCCTTGCTCTTATACTCTATACCACCACTGATAAAAGCAAGTGTCCCATTTACCTTCTTAACTATTCTATTCACCTGCTCTGTTGCCTTCAGGGATCTGTGAATAATTACCCCAAGATCCCTCTGTTCCTCTGAGCTTCCCAGTGTCCTGCCATTCATTAAATACTCCCTCGTCTTGTTACTGCCTCCAAAGTGCATCACCTCACACTGATCAGGGTTAAATACCATCTGCCACTGCTCTAGCCATCTGACCAATCCATCTATATCTTCCTGTAGCCCACAACCCTCTTCACTATTAACCTCCCTACCAATCTGCAAACTTGTTTAACATTCCCCCCACATTATCACCTGTATCATTTATGTGTGGAACAAACAATAGGGTCTCAGTCCTGATCCATGTGGTACCGGCCTCCAGTCACCCAAACAGCCTTCTGCCACTACTCTTTGAATCATAGAACCCTACAATGCAGAAGGAGGCCATTTGGCCCATCGGGTCCACACCAACCACAATCCCACCCAGCCTCTATCCCTGTAACCCCCATACATTTACCCTAGCTCGTCCCCCTGACACTAAGGGAAATTTGGCATGGCCAATCCACCCAACCCGCACATCTTTCAGACTGTGGGAGGAAACTGGAGCATCCGGAGGAAACCCACACAGACACGGGGAGAATGTGCAGACAATGACCCAAGCCGGGAATCGAACCCGGATCCCTAGCGCTGTTAGACAGCAGTGCTAACCACTGTGCCACCATGCCTTGTGTCCTGTTACTAACAGGTTTATTTGGTAGCAAAAGCCACACAAGCTTTCGAAGCTCTAAGCCCCTTCTTCAGGTGAGTGGGAATTCTGTTCACAAACAGAGTTTATAAAGACACAGACTCAATTTACATGAATAATGGTTGGAATGCGAATACTTCCAACTAATCAAGTCTTTAAGAAACAAAACAATGGGAGTGGAGAGAGCATCAAGACAGGCTAAAAAGATGTGTATTGTCTCCAGACAAGACAGCCAGTGAAACTCTGCAGGTCCACGCAACTGTGGGCGTTACAAATAGTGTGACATGAACCCAATATCCCGGTTGAGGCCGTCCGCGTGTGTGCGGAACTTGGCTATCAGTTTCTGCTCAGCGACTCTGCGCTGTCGTGTGTCGCGAAGGCCGCCTTGGAGAACGCTTACCCGAAGATCAGAGGCTGAATGCCCGTGACCGCTGAAGTGCTCCCCCACAGGAAGAGAACAGTCTTGCCTGGTGATTGTCAAGCGGTGTTCATTCATCCATTGTCGCAGCGTCTGCATAGTTTCCCCAATGTACCATGCCTCGGGACATCCTTTCTTGCAGCGTATCAGGTAGACAACGTTGGCCGAGTTGCAAGAGTATGTACCGTGTACCTGGTGGATGGGAAACTATGCAGACGCTGCGACAACGGATGAATGAACACCGCTCGACAATCACCAGGCAAGACTGTTCTCTTCCTGTTGGGGAGCACTTCAGCGGTCACGGGCATTCGGCCTCTGATATTCGGGTAAGCGTTCTCCAAGGCGGCCTTCGCGACACACGACAGCGCAGAGTCGCTGAGCAGAAACTGATAGCCAAGTTCCGCACACACGCGGACGGCCTCAACCGGGATATTGGGTTCATGTCACACTATTTGTAACGCCCACAGTTGCGTGGACCTGCAGAGTTTCACTGGCTGTCTTGTCTGGAGACAATACACATCTTTTTAGCCTGTCTTGATGCTCTCTCCACTCCCATTGTTTTGTTTCTTAAAGACTTGATTAGTTGTAAGTATTCGCATTCCAACCATTATTCATGTAAATTGAGTCTGTGTCTTTATAAACTCTGTTTGTGAACAGAATTCCCACTCACCTGAAGAAGGGGCTTAGAGCTTCGAAAGCTTGTGTGGCTTTTGCTACCAAATAAACCTGTTGGATTTTAACCTGGTGTTGTTAAACTTCTTACTGTGTTTACCCCAGTCCAACGCCGGCATCTCCACATCCTGTTACTAAGCCAGTTTTGATCCATCTCGCCAAGTTTCCCTGAATTCCATGTACTTGAAGCTTCTCAATCACTCTCCCATGTGGGACCTTGTCAAAGGCTTTGCTAAAATCCATATAAGCTACACCAGCTGAATCCCCCTCATCCATAAACTCGATTACATTTTCAAAAAATTCTATCGAATTTGTTAGGCATGACCTCCCTCTAACAAAGCCATGCTGACTATCCCTAATTAAACCCACGGCTTTCCAAGTGGAGATTCATTCTCTCCTTCAGACGTTTCTCCAATAGTTTCCCTATCACTGACGTGAGACTCACCGGTCTGTAATTTCCTGGTTCCTATCTACCACCTTTCTTGAAAAGAGGAACCACATTAGGCATCCTTCAGTCCTCTGGCACTTCCCCCATGGTCAGAGAGGAATTAAAAATTTGTGTCAGAGCCCCTGCAATTTCCTGCCTCGCCTCCCAAAGTTGCCTGGGATACAATTCAACCGGGCCTGGGGATATGTCTGTTTTTAAGCCGGTCAGAGCCTCCAATACCTCCCCATTTCCTGTGTCAAACTGCTCAAGGTGTTCACAGTCCCTTTTACTGAATTCCGTGCCTACGTTCTCCTTTTCCAGAGTGAAGACTGATAAGAAGTATTCATTTAACATCCTTCCAATGTCCTGAGACTTCATCCACAGATTGTCCCCTTGGTCCTTAATGGGCCCTACTCTTTCCCAAGTTAACCTCCTCCTTTTAATGTATTTATCGAATATCTTAGGATTTTCCCGAATATTGTTCAGATTGGTTTCATCGGTCAGAACATTGAATACAGGAGTTGGGACGTCTTGTTGAAGTTGTACAAGACATTGGTAAGGCCACACTTGGAATACTGTGTGCAGTTCTGGTCACCCTATTATAGAAAGGATATTATTAAACTAGAAAGAGTGCAGAAAAGATTTACTAGGACACTACTGGGACTTGATGGTTTGAGTTATAAGGAGAGGCTGGATAGACTGGGACTTTTTTCTCTGAAGCGTAGGAGGCTGAGGGGTGATCTTATAGAGGTCTATAAAATAATGAGGGGCACAGATCAGCTAGATAGTCAATATCTTTTCCCAAAGGACGGGGAGTCTAAAACTAGAGGGCATAGGTTTAAGGTGAGAGGGGAGAGATACAAAAGTGTCCAGAGGGGCAATTTTTTCACACAGAGGGTGGTGAGTGTCTGGAACGAGCTGCCAGAGGTAGTAGTAGAGGCGAGTACAATTTTGTCTTTTAAAAAGCATTTAGACAGTTAAATGGGTGCGATGGGTATAGAGGGATAAGGGCCGAATGCAGGCAATTGGGATTAGCTTAGGGGTTTTAAAAAAAAGGGCAGCATGGGCAAGTTGGGCCGAAGGGCCTGTTTCCATGCTGTAAACCTCTATGATTCTATGACTCTATGAAATCCTTTCTCATGTCCCTTTTTAGATCTTCTAATTGCTTTCTCAAGTTCCCTCTTGCACTTCCTATATTCCTCTAGGGCCACAGCTCAATTGCTCCCGTTGGACTTGCTAAGAGCCTTTCTCTTCTTCTCCAGCTTATCCTGAACTGTCCGAGGCATCCAGGGTTCCCTGAACTTATTGCTGCTACATTTCCCCCTGAAGGGTACATGTTAGGCCTGTACTCTCCCCAGCTCCTTTTTGAATGCCCCCCTCCCCCCCCCACCACTACTCCGCTATAGACTTTCCCACAAGGAGCTGTTCCCAGTCAACTTTGGCCAGATCCTGCCTTTTTAAAAGAAAATCTACCTTCCCTTCAATCTAAAGGCGTCTTTTGCAGGCCATCTTTCTCCTTGTCCATGATAAATTTGAACCATACCGTGTTGTGGTCGCTATTGCTCAAATGCTCCCCCACTGCCACACTGAACACTTGTCTGGCTTTGTTCCCCAGAACCAGATCCAGCTCTGCTCCATCTCTTTTTGGGCCTTCCACATATTGATTCCAAAAACTCTCCTGAATACATTTGAAAAAATCAGCCCCCTCTAAACCCTTTATACTGTGACTGTCCCAATTTATGTTGGGGAAGTTGAAATCCCCTAGTATAATTACCCAATTATTACACAACTCAGTGAACTGTCTTTACATCTGTTCTTCTATTTCCCGCTGACTCTTTGGGGGCTTATAATCCCAGTAACGTGGCTGCCTCCTTTATATTCCTAAATTCTACCCACAAAACCTAATTTGAAGACCCTTCCAAGATATCATCTCTCCTTATTGCAATAATTAACTCCTTAATTAATAGTGCTACACCACCTCCCCTTTTACACCCTCCTCTGTCTCACCTAAAGATCCTGTACCCCGGAATGTTGAGTTGCCAGTCCTGCCCTTCCCTCAACCATGTCTCTGTGATAGTAACAATATCGCACTTCCATGTGTTAATCCACACCCTTACCTGTTACACTGCGAGCATTAAAGTAAGGACATCCAGCCCTGCCTTACTCTCTTGACACTCAACATAGCTGCACTCACTCTGACTGGCTTCCTTTACTACAGGAGGATGTGTCTCTATTTTATCAATACTCTGTGTCTCCTCCCCCTGCCAGACGAGCTTAAACTCCTTCCACCAGCACTAGCAAACCCACCCGCAGTGATGCTAGTCCCGCTCTGGTTCAGATGTAGACTGTCCCGCTTGTACAGGTCCCACCTTCCCCGGAAATGGTCCCAGTGATCCAGGAATTTATAACCCTCCCTCTCGCAGCAACTCTTGAGCTACGCATTCATCTGTCCTATCCTCCGATGTCTGTGCTCGCTACCACGTGGCATTGGGAGTAATCCAGAGATTACAACCCCAGAGGTCCTGCCTTTTGATCTTCTGTCAGCTCCCTGAATTCAGATGCCAGACCTCATGCCTCACTTTGCCCGTATTGTTGGTACTAACATGGACCACAAACCTCTCGCTCCTCACCCTGCAGACGTTCAGTGACATCCCTGATCCTAACACCAGGGAGGTGTCACCATCCCATCCTGATGCCACACCTTTGGCTGCAGGAATGCCTGTCTGCTCCCCTGACTAAAGAATCCCCGATTACTCTTGCTCTTCCTTTCTTCTTCCTTCCCCCACTCCAACCCTCCACGCCCCCGTAGAGTCAAACCGCTTGTGGTGCCAGAAGCTTGGCTCTGACTGCACTCCCCTGAGTTACTGGCACCCTCGTCAGCTTCTAAAAGGAAACGAAGGAGATAGTCATGGACTTCAGGAAGTGTAGTGGAGAACATGCCCCTGTCTACATCAATGGGAACGAAATGGAAATGGTTGAGAGCTTGAAGTTTCTGGTCACCAACAACCTGCCCTGGTCCCTCCACACCGACACGATAGTTAAGAAAGCCCACCAATGCCTCTACTTTCTCAGGAGGCTAAGGAAATTTGGCATGTCAGCTACGACTCTCACCAACCTTTACAGATGCACCATAGAAAGCATTCTTTCTGGTTGTATCACAGCTTGGTATGGGCTCCTGCTCTGCCCAAGACCAGAAGAAACTACAAAAGGTCGTGAATGTAGCCCAATCCATGACGCAAACCAGCCTCCCATCCATTGACTCTGTCTACACTTCCCGCTGCCTCGGGGAAAAGCAGCCAGCATAATTAAGGACCCCACACACCCCGGACATTCTCTCTTCCACCTTCTTCCTTCGGGAAAAAGATACAAAAGTCTGAGGTCACGTACCGACCGACTCAAGAACAGCTTCTTCCCTGCTGCCGTCAGACTTTTGAATGGACCTACCTCGCATTAAGTTGATCTTTCTCCTCACCCGAGCTATGACTGTAACACTACATTCTGCACTCTCTCCTTTCCTTCTCCCCTATGTAATCTATGAAAGGTATGCTTTGTATAGTGTGCAAGAAACAATACTTTTCACTGTATCCCAGAACATGTGACAGGAATAAATCAAATCAGAATGGAATCCCAGTTGGTGAGCAGTAACTCCTGCACTACCTGCCTGTTCTTCCTGGACTGTCTGCTGGTCACCCATTCCCTTCTTTCCTCTGGTCCCTTGAGTTGTGGTGTGAGCACCTCTCTAAACGTGCTATCCACGTAACTCTCAGCCTCCCGGATACACCACAGTGCCTCCAGCCACTGCTCCAGCTCCGAAACCCAAAGTCCCAGTTTCTGCAGCTGGGAACACTTCCCACACATGTGGTCATCTCAGACACAGGCAGCGTCCAGGACTCCCCACATGAGACAAGCCACAGATCCCAATCAGCTGTCCTCAGCTGACATTTCTTAAATTTACAATTAATGCCTGAGACTATTGCAAATAGAACACACACTCTCTCTCACATACTCTCTGTCTCACACACACACACATTCCCTCTCTCACCCACTGTCACACACACACTTTCTCTCACACACTCTCTCTCACACACACACACTCTCTCAAACATACTCTCTGTCTCATGCACAAACACTCACACACACATTCTCTCTCTCACACACACTTTCTCTCACACACACTATCTCACACACACTCACACTCTCTCACACGCACACTCTCTCACACACACTGTCTCACACGCATACACTCTCACACACACCCTCTGTCTCACACACAACACACACACGCTCTCTCACACACACACTCTCTATCACACGCACCCTCTGTCTCACACACAACACACACACGCTCTCTCACACACACACTCTCTATCACACGCACCCTCTGTCTCACACACAAACACTCTCACACACACACTTTCTCTCTCTCACACACACTCTCTGTCTCACACACAAACACTCACACACTCTCTCACACACACTCTCTCACACACACTCTCTCACACACATGCTCTCTCACACACACAGTCTCTCACACACGCTCTCTCACACACACGCTCTCACACACAAATTCTCTATCACACACACCCTTTGTCTCACACACAAACACACACACACGCTCTCTCACACACACTCTCTCACACACACACTCTCTCACACACACACTCTCACACACACACTCTCTCTCTCATGCTCTCTCTCCCTCACGCTCTCTTTCTCACGCTCTCTCATGCTCTCTCTCTCTCACGCTCTCTCTCACACGTGCACTTTCTCTCACATATACACACACACACACATTTTCTCTCTCACACACGCTCTCACACAGATACTCTCTCCCACACACACACACAGACATGCACACTGTCTCACACACACTCTTTCTCACACACACTCTTTCTCACACACACTCTCATACACAGAATCTCTGTCACACACACACTCTCTCTCACACTCTCACATTCTCCCTCTCACACACACTCTCATACAAACACTCTCTCTCACTCACACTCTCACACACACATTAACACACACACACACACACACTCTCTCTCTCTCAGACACACTCTCTCACACACACTCTCTCACACACACCCTCTGTCTCACACACACACTCTCTCTCACACACACTCCCACACACACACACTCCCACACACACTCTCTCACACACACTGTCTCTCCCACACACTCTCTCTCACACACATACTCTCCCCACACACCTTCTCTCAATCACACACTCTCACAAACTCTCTCTCACACACGCTCTCTCTCACATACGCTCTCACACACGCGCACTTTCACATACACACTCTCTCACACACACTTTCTCTCACACACACACTCTCTCTCACACAAACTCCCTCACACACAATCTCTCTCACATATAATCTCTCTTTCACACGCACTCTCTCTCACACACTCTCTCACACACACGCTCTCTCACACACAAACTCTCTATCACACACACCCTTTGTCTCACACACAAACACGCTCTCTCACACACACACTCTCTCACACACACACTCTCTCACACACACACTTTCACACACACACACACTCTCTCTCATGCTCTCTCTCCCTCACGCACTCTTTCTCACGCTCTCTTTCTCACGCTCTCTCTCTCTTTCATGCTCTCTCTCACACACGCTCTCTCACACACGCGCACTTTCTCTCACATATACACACACACACACTTTTTCTCTCTCACACACTCTCACACACTCTCTCTCACACACACTCTCTCTCACACACACTCTCTCACACACACTCTCTCACACACACACACTCTCTCTCACACACACACTCTCTCTCACACACACTCTCTCTCTCACACACATTCTCTTTCACACACGCTCTCTCTCACACATGCTCCCACACATGCGCACTTTGTCTCACACACACACTCTCACTGACACACGCTCTCTCTCACACACACTCTCTCTCACACACACTCTCTCTCACACAAACTCCCTCACACACAATCTCTCTCACACATAATCTCTCGCTCACACACACACTCTCTCACACACACACTCTCTCTCTCACACACACTCTCTCTCACACACACACTTTCTCTCTAACACACACTCTCACACACATACTCTCCACACACACGCTCTCTCAATCACACACTCTCTCACACACTTTCTCACACACACTCTCTCTCACGCACACTCTCATACAAACACTCTCTCTCACTCACACTCTCACACACACATTCACACACTCACACACTCACTCTCTCTCTCACATACACTCTCTCTCACACTGTCTCTCTCTCACTCACACTCACACACACATTCACACACACACTCTCTCTCTCTCTCACACACACTCTCTCACTCACACACTCTCTCACTCACACACTCTCTCTCTCACACACACTCTCTCCCTCACACTCTCATGCTCTCTCACACACGCTCTCTCTCACACTCGCTCTCACACACGTGCACTTTCTCTCACATACACACTCTCACACACACACACACTCTCTCTCACACACACACTTTCTCTCACACACACATTCTCTCTCACACAATCTCTCTCACACATACTCTCTCTCACATGCACTCTCTCGCGCACTCTCACACACACGCTCTCTCACACACACATACACACACACACTCACACACACTCTCACACACTCTCTCTCACACTCTCTCACATACACACTCTCTCACACACACACTCTCTCACACACACACACTCTCTCTCACACACACACGCTCTCTCTCACACATGCTCTCACTCACGCGCACTTTCTCTCACATAAACACTCTCTCACACAGACACGCTCTCTCTCACACACACACTTTCTCTCACACACACATTCTCTATCACACAATCTCTCTCACACATAATCTCTCTGTCACACACACACTCTCTCTCACGCACTCTCTCACATTCACTCTCTCTCACACAAACTCTCTTTCACTCACACATTTTCACCCACACACACACTCTGTCTCTCACACACACTCTCTCACATTCTCTCTTACACACACTCTCTCTCACACACACTCCCTCTCACGCTCTCTCTCACCTCTTTCTCATACATGTGCACTTTCTCTCACATACACACACACTTTTTCTCTCTCACACACTTCCTCTCCCTCACACACACACAGACATACACACTGTCTCACACACACTCTCTCACACACACTCTCTCACGCATGCTCTCTCACACACGCTCTCTCACACACGCTCTCTCACACACACTTTCTCTCTCACACACACTCACACACACACCCTCTGTCTCACACACAAACACACACACACACTCTCTCACACACACACTCTCTCACACACACACTCTCTCGCACACACTCTCTCGCACACACTCTCGCACACACTCTCTCACACACACACACACTCTCTCACGCACACACAATCTCTCACGCACACACAATCTCTCTCTCGCACACAATCTCTCTCTCACACACACACTCTCTCACACACACACTCTCACACTCTCTCTCTCACACACACACACTCTCTCACACACGCTCTTTAACACGCACACGCTCTCACACTCACTCTCACACACACTCTCACACACACTCTCACACACACACTCTCACACACTGTCTCTCACACGTTCTCTCTCACACACTCTCTCACACACACTCTCTCACACACACTCTCACACACACTCTCACACCTACTCTCTCTCTCACATACTCTTTCTCACACACACTCCCACTCTTTCTCACAAACACCCTCTCACACACTCTCAGACACACACTCTCTCTCTCATATACTCTCTCTCTCTCGCAGACTCACACGCTCTCTCTCACTCTCTCTCTCACACTCACTCTCTTTCTCACACACACTCTCTCACAGACACTCTCTCTCACACATACTCTCTCACGCACACACTCACAAATATCTCACACACTCTCACACACACTCTCTCACATACACACTTTCTCTCACACACACACTCTCTCACACACATTCTCTCACACACACACTCTCTCTCCAACACACACACTCTCACACACACTCTCTCTCTCACACACACTCTCTCACACTCTCTCTCACACACACTCTCTCACACACTCTCTCTCTCACACACACACACAGTTTGAGTGTAGCAACAGAAAAGCCCATGAACATGCACACACACCACTCTCTTTCTCTAACATGACATCCGCTGCTGCCTCTCCTCCCCCAGTTTCCAAGGCAACACCATCAAAGTCTGAACCTCGGTTTCTCTCCCAACTCCCACTGATTCGCACACTTAGATCTGAGCGGGGCACTAAACACATTCCACCAGAGCGGGGGACCCTGGGGCTTGGGTTGGGGAGGTGGGGGCAAATATTCCTGCCCACCTTGTGGGCATAGTGCCCAGAATTCTGGCCACTCCATTGATGCCAAAGCCTTCAACTCATCTCTACCATCTCGACACGCTCCTGCGTTATTGTCAAACATATACCTCCTCCTCCGCTCTCTCCCACACTTTCACACTCCCTCTCTCCATCCCCTCCTCTGCCCCCTCCCTTTATCATTTCTGTACTTTTCCCTCCCTCCATTTCTTCCCCCCCTCCCTCTCATTTTCCCCTCTCTCTCTACTACCACCCCCTCCCAATTCGGTCACCATCTCTCCCTCCCATCCCCTCTATTCCCTCCATTTTTGTCTTTTTTGTTCCTCTCTCTCTTGCTCTGTATTACTCACCCCCCTACCCCCCACCTCCCCACCTACCACTCGCTCCCCCCCCCTCCCATCCATCTCACTCCCCTTTCCCCCACTCATTCTCTCCTTCCCTCTATCCAGCTTTCTCTCTCACCTCCATTTCTCTGCCTATCTCCTTCTATCTCTCACTCCCTCTTCCCCCCACATTCTCCTCTCTCCTTCCCCTCATCCCTGTCCCTCACCTTCTCTCTCTTCCATTCCACTCACCCCCTCCTTCTCTCTCGCTCTCTCACCCTGCGTCCCTCTCACCCCCCTCCTCCTTGCCACTCCCTCTCTCGCTCCCTCTCTCGCTCCCTCTCTCGCTCCCACTCTCACTCTCTCGCTCCCTCTCTTGCTCCCTCTCGCTCCCACTCTCGCTCTCTTCCTCCCTCTCTCACTCCGTCTCTCACTCCCTCTCTCGCTCCCTCTCTCGCTCCCTCTCTCGCTCCCTCTCTCGCTCCCTCTCTCACTCCCTCTCTCATTCCCTCTCTTGCTCTCACTCTCGCTCCCTCTTTCTCCCTCTCTCGCTCCCTCTCTCACTCCCTCTCTCGCTCCCTCTCTCACTCCCTCTCT
>NW_027591535.1:0-84962 GCF_964213995.1 Mustelus asterias | reverse complement strand
AGAGAGAAGGGCAGAGAGAGAGAAGGGCAGAGAGAGAGAGAGAAGGGCAGAGAGAAGAGAGAGAGAAGGGCAGAGAGAGAGAGAGAAGGGCAGAGAGAGAGAGAGAAGGGCAGAGAGAGAGAGAGAAGGGCAGAGAGAGAGAGAGAAGGGCAGAGAGAGAGAGAGAGAAGGGCAGAGAGAGAGAGAGAGAAGGGCAGAGAGAGAGAGAGAAGGGCAGAGAGAGAGAGAAGGGCAGAGAGAGAGAGAAGGGCAGAGAGAGAGAGAAGGGCAGAGAGAGAGAGAAGGGCAGAGAGAGAGAAGGGCAGAGAGAGAGAAGGGCAGAGAGAGAGAAGGGCAGAGAGAGAGAAGGGCAGAGAGAGAGAAGGGCAGAGAGAGAGAAGGGCAGAGAGAGAGAAGGGCAGAGAGAGAGAAGGGCAGAGAGAGAGAAGGGCAGAGAGAGAGAAGGGCAGAGAGAGAGAAGGGCAGAGAGAGAGAAGGGCAGAGAGAGAGAAGGGCAGAGAGAGAGAAGGGCAGAGAGAGAGAAGGGCAGAGAGAGAGAAGGGTAGAGAGAGAGAAGGGCAGAGAGAGAGAAGGGCAGAGAGAGAGAAGGGCAGAGAGAGAGAAGGGCAGAGAGAGAGAAGGGCAGAGAGAGAGAAGGGCAGAGAGAGAGAAGCGCAGAGAGAGAAGGGCAGAGAGTGGGAGAGAAGGGCAGAGAGTGGGAGAGAAGGGCAGAGAGTGGGAGAGATGGAGAAGGCAGAGAGAGAGAGAGAGAGAGAAGGGCAGAGAGAGAGAGAGAGAAGGGCAGAGAGAGAGAGAGAAGGGCAGAGAGAGAGAGAGAGAAGGGCAGAGAGAGAGAGAGAGAAGGGCAGAGAGAGAGAGAGAGAAGGGCAGAGAGAGAGGGAGAAGGGCAGAGAGAGAGAGAAGGGCAGAGAGAGAGAGAGAAGGGCAGAGAGAGAGAGAAGGGCAGAGAGAGAGAGAGAAGGGCAGAGAGAGAGAGAGAAGGGCAGAGAGAGAGAGAGAAGGGCAGAGAGAGAGAGAGAAGGGCAGAGAGAGAGAGAGAAGGGCAGAGAGAGAGAGAGAAGGGCAGAGAGAGAGAGAGAAGGGCAGAGAGAGAGAGAGAAGGGCAGAGAGAGAGAGAGAAGGGCAGAGAGAGAGAGAGAAGGGCAGAGAGAGAGAGAGAAGGGCAGAGAGAGAGAGAGAAGGGCGAGAGAGAGAGAGAGAAGGGCAGAGAGAGAGAGAGAAGGGCAGAGAGAGAGAGAGAAGGGCAGAGAGAGAGAGAGAAGGGCAGAGAGAGAGAGAGAAGGGCAGAGAGAGAGAGAGAAGGGCAGAGAGAGAGAAGGGCAGAGAGAGAGAAGGGCAGAGAGAGAGAAGGGCAGAGAGAGAGAAGGGCAGAGAGAGAGAAGGGCAGAGAGAGAGAAGGGCAGAGAGAGAGAAGGGCAGAGAGAGAGAAGGGCAGAGAGAGAGAAGGGCAGCGAGAGAGAAGGGCAGAGAGAGAGAAGGGCAGAGAGAGAGAAGGGCAGAGAGAGAGAAGGGCAGAGAGAGAGAAGGGCAGAGAGAGAGAAGGGCAGAGAGAGAGAAGGGCAGAGAGAGAGAAGGGCAGAGAGAGAGAGAAGGGCAGAGAGAGAGAAGGGCAGAGAGAGAGAAGGGCAGAGAGAGAGAAGGGCAGAGAGAGAGAAGGGCAGAGAGAGAGAAGGGCAGAGAGAGAGAAGGGCAGAGAGAGAGAAGGGCAGAGAGAGAGAAGGGCAGAGAGAGAGAAGGGCAGAGAGAGAGAAGGGCAGAGAGAGAGAAGGGCAGAGAGAGAGAAGGGCAGAGAGAGAGAAGGGCAGAGAGAGAGAGAAGCGGCAGAGAGAGAAGGGCAGAGAGTGGGAGAGATGGGCAGAGAGAGAGAGAGAGAGAGAAGGGCAGAGAGAGAGAGAGAAGGGCAGAGAGAGAGAGAGAGAAGGGCAGAGAGAGAGAGAGAAGGGCAGAGAGAGAGAGAGAAGGGCAGAGAGAGAGAGAAGGGCAGAGAGAGAGAGAGAAGGGCAGAGAGAGAGAGAAGGGCAGAGAGAGAGAGAGAAGGGCAGAGAGAGAGAGAAGGGCAGAGAGAGAGAGAGAAGGGCAGAGAGAGAGAGAGAAGGGCAGAGAGAGAGAGAGAAGGGCAGAGAGAGAGAGAGAAGGGCAGAGAGAGAGAGAGAAGGGCAGAGAGAGAGAGAGAAGGGCAGAGAGAGAGAGAGAAGGGCAGAGAGAGAGAGAGAAGGGCAGAGAGAGAGAGAGAAGGGCAGAGAGAGAGAGAGAAGGGCAGAGAGAGAGAGAGAGAGAGAAGGGCAGAGAGAGAGAGAGAAGGGCAGAGAGAGAGAGAGAAGGGCAGAGAGAGAGAGAGAAGGGCAGAGAGAGAGAGAGAAGGGCAGAGAGAGAGAGAGAAGGGCAGAGAGAGAGAAGGGCAGAGAGAGAGAAGGGCAGAGCGAGAGAAGGGCAGAGAGAGAGAAGGGCAGAGAGAGAGAAGGGCAGAGAGAGAAGGGCAGAGAGAGAGAAGGGCAGAGAGAGAGGAGGGCAGAGAGAGAGAAGGGCAGAGAGAGAGAAGGGCAGAGAGAGAGAAGGGCAGAGAGAGAGAAGGGCAGAGAGAGAGAAGGGCAGAGAGAGAGAAGGGCAGAGAGAGAGAAGGGCAGAGAGAGAGAAGGGCAGAGAGAGAGAAGGGCAGAGAGAGAGAAGGGCAGAGAGAGAGAAGGGCAGAGAGAGAGAAGGGCAGAGAGAGAGAAGGGCAGAGAGAGAGAGAAGGGCAGAGAGAGAGAAGGGCAGAGAGAGAGAAGGGCAGAGAGAGAGAAGGGCAGAGAGAGAGAAGGGCAGAGAGAGAGAAGGGCAGAGAGAGAGAAGGGCAGAGAGAGAGAAGGGCAGAGAGAGAGAAGGGCAGAGAGAGAGAAGGGCAGAGAGAGAGAAGGGCAGAGAGAGAGAAGGGCAGAGAGAGAGAAGGGCAGAGAGAGAGAAGGGCAGAGAGAGAGAAGGGCAGAGAGAGAGAGAGAAGGGCAGAGAGAGAGAGAGAAGGGCAGAGAGAGAGAGAGAAGGGCAGAGAGAGAGAGAGAAGGGCAGAGAGAGAGAGAGAAGGGCAGAGAGAGAGAGAGAAGGGCAGAGAGAGAGAGAGAAGGGCAGAGAGAGAGAGAGAAGGGCAGAGAGAGAGAAGGGCAGAGAGAGAGAAGGGCAGAGAGAGAGAAGGGCAGAGAGAGAGAAGGGCAGAGAGAGAGAAGGGCAGAGAGGAGAGAAGGGCAGAGAGAGAGAAGGGCAGAGAGAGAGAAGGGCAAGAGAGAGAGAAGGGCAGAGAGAGAGAAGGGCAGAGAGAGAGAAGGGCAGAGAGAGGGAGAAGGGCAGAGAGAGGGAGAAGGGCAGAGAGAGAGAAGGGCAGAGGGAGAGAGAGAGAAGGGCAGGCAGTGAGAGAGAAGGGCAGGCAGTGAGAGAGAAGGGCAGGCAGGAGAGAGAAGGGCAGGCAGTGAGAGAGAAGGGCAGGCAGTGAGAGAGAAGGGCAGGCAGAGAGAGAGAAGGGCAGGCAGAGAGAGAGAAGGGCAGGCAGGGAGAGAGAAGGGCAGAGAGAGAGAAGGGCAGAGAGAGAGAAGGGCAGAGAGAGAGAAGGGCAGAGAGAGAGAGAGAGAAGGGCAGAGAGAGAGAGAAGGGCAGAGAGAGAGAGAGAAGGGCAGAGGGAGAGAGAGAGAGAAGGGCAGAGAGAGAGAAGGGCAGAGAGAGAGAGAGAGAAGGGCAGAGAGAGAGAGAGAGAAGGGCAGAGGGAGAGAAGGGCAGAGCGTGAGAGAGAGAAGGGCAGAGAGAGAGAGAGAAGGGCAGAGAGAGAGAGAGAGAGAAGGGCAGAGGGAGAGAGAGAAGGGCAGAGGGAGAGAGAGAGAAGGGCAGAGAGAGAGAGAGAAGGGCAGAGAGAGAGAGAGAAGGGCAGAGAGAGAGAGAGAAGGGCAGAGAGAAAGAAGGGCAGAGAGAGAGAAGGGCAGAGAGAGAGAAGGGCAGAGAGAGAGAAGGGCAGAGAGGGCAGAGAGAGAGAGAAGGGCAGAGAGAGAGAGAAGGGCAGAGAGAGAGAGAAGGGCAGAGAGAGAGAGAAGGGCAGAGAGAGAGAGAAGGGCAGAGAGAGAGAGAAGGGCAGAGAGAGAGAGAAGGGCAGAGAGAGAGAGAAGGGCAGAGAGAGAGAGAAGGGCAGAGAGAGAGAAGGGCAGAGAGAGAGAGAAGGGCAGAGAGAGAGAGAAGGGCAGAGAGAGAGAGAAGGGCAGAGAGAGAGAGAAGGGCAGAGAGAGAGAGAAGGGCAGAGAGAGAGAGAAGGGCAGAGAGAGAGAGAAGGGCAGAGAGAGAGAGAAGGGCAGAGAGAGAGAGAAGGGCAGAGAGAGAGAGAAGGGCAGAGAGAGAGAGAAGGGCAGAGAGAGAGAGAAGGGCAGAGAGAGAGAGAAGGGCAGAGAGAGAGAGAAGGGTAGAGAGTGGGAGAGATGGGCAGAGAGAGAGAGAGAGAGAAGGGCAGAGAGAGAGAGAGAGAAGGGCAGAGAGAGAGAGAGAAGGGCAGAGAGAGAGAGAGAAGGGCAGAGAGAGAGAGAGAAGGGCAGAGAGAGAGAGAGAAGGGCAAGAGAGAGAGAGAAGGGCAGAGAGAGACAGAGAGAAGGGCAAGAGAGAGAGAGAAGGGCAGAGAGAGAGAGAGAAGGGCAGAGAGAGAGAGAGAGAAGGGCAGAGAGAGAGAGAGAAGGGCAGAGAGAGAGAGAGAGAAGGGCAGAGAGAGAGAGAGAAGGGCAGAGAGAGAGAGAGAGAAGGGCAGAGAGAGAGAGAGAGAAGGGCAGAGAGAGAGAGAGAAGGGCAGAGAGAGAGAGAGAAGGGCAGAGAGAGAGAGAGAAGGGCAGAGAGAGAGAGAGAAGGGCAGAGAGAGAGAGAGAAGGGCAGAGAGAGAGAGAAGGGCAGAGAGAGAGAGAGAAGGGCAAGAGAGAGAGAGAGAGAAGGGCAGAGAGAGAGAAGGGCAGAGAGAGAGAAGGGCAGAGAGAGAGAAGGGCAGAGAGAGAGAAGGTCAGAGAGAGAGAAGGGCAGAGAGAGAGAAGGGCAGAGAGAGAGAAGGGCAGAGAGAGAGAAGGGCAGAGAGAGAGAAGGGCAGAGAGAGAGAAGGGCAGAGAGAGAGAAGGGCAGAGAGAGAGAAGGGCAGAGAGAGAGAAGGGCAGAGAGAGAGAAGGGCAGAGAGAGAGAAGGGCAGAGAGAGAGAAGGGCAGAGAGAGAGAAGGGCAGAGAGAGAGAAGGGCAGAGAGAGAGAAGGGCAGAGAGAGAGAAGGGCAGAGAGAGAGAAGGGCAGAGAGAGAGAAGGGCAGAGAGAGAGAAGGCAGAGAGAGAGAAGGGCAGAGAGAGAGAAGGGCAGAGAGAGAGAAGGGCAGAGAGAGAGAAGGGCAGAGAGAGAGAAGGGCAGAGAGAGAGAAGGGCAGAGAGAGAGAAGGGCAGAGAGAGAGAAGGGCAGAGAGAGAGAAGGGCAGAGAGAGAGAAGGGCAGAGAGAGAGAAGGGCAGAGAGAGAGAAGGGCAGAGAGAGGGAAGGGCAGAGAGAGGGAAGGGCAGAGAGAGGGAAGGGCAGAGAGAGAGAAGGGCAGAGAGAGAGAAGGGCAGAGAGAGAGAAGGGCAGAGAGAGAGAAGGGCAGAGAGAGAGAAGGGCAGAGAGAGAGAAGGGCAGAGAGAGAGAAGGGCAGAGAGAGAGAAGGGCAGAGAGAGAGAAGGGCAGAGAGAGAGAAGGGCAGAGAGAGAGAAGGGCAGAGAGAGAGAAGGGCAGAGAGAGAGAAGGGCAGAGAGAGAGAAGGGCAGAGAGAGAGAAGGGCAGAGAGAGAGAAGGGCAGAGAGAGAGAAGGCAGAGAGAGAGAAGGGCAGAGAGAGAGAAGGGCAGAGAGAGAGAGAGAAGGGCAGAGAGAGAGAAGGGCAGAGAGAGAGAGAGAAGGGCAGAGGGAGAGAGAGAGAAGGGCAGAGAGAGAGAGAGAGAAGGGCAGAGAGAGAGAGAGAGAGAAGGGCAGAGAGAGAGAGAGAGAAGGGCAGAGAGAGAGAGAGAGAAGGGCAGAGGGAGAGAAGGGCAGAGCTTGAGAGAGAAGGGCAGAGAGAGAGAGAGAAGGGCAGAGAGAGAGAGAGAGAGAGAGAAGGCAGAGGGAGAGAGAGAGAAGGGCAGAGAGAGAGAAGGGCAGAGAGAGAGAGAGAAGGGCAGAGAGAGAGAGAGAAGGGCAGAGAGAGAGAGAGAAGGGCAGAGAGAGAGAAGGGCAGAGAGAGAGGGGCAGAGAGAGAGAGAGAGAGAAGGGCAGAGAGAGAGAGAGAGAGAAGGGCAAGAGAGAGAGAGAAGGGCAGAGAGAGAGAGAGAAGGGCAGAGAGAGAGAGAGAAGGGCAGAGGAGAGAGAGAGAGAAGGGCAGAGAGAGAGAGAGAGAAGGGCAGAGAGAGAGAGAGAAGGGCAGAGAGAGAGAGAGAAGGGCAGAGGGAGAGAAGGGCAGAGCGTGAGAGAGAGAAGGACAGAGAGAGAGAGAGAAGGGCAGAGAGAGAGAGAGAGAGAGAGAAGGGCAGAGGGAGAGAGAGAGAAGGGCAGAGAGAGAGAGAGAGAGAAGGGCAGAGAGAGAGAGAGAAGGGCAGAGAGAGAGAAGGGCAGAGAGAGAGAAGGGCAGAGCGAGAGAAGGGCAGAGAGAGAGAAGGGCAGAGAGAGAGAAGGACAGAGAGAGAGAGAGAAGGGCAGAGAGAGAGAGAGAGAGAGAGAAGGGCAGAGGGAGAGAGAGAGAAGGGCAGAGAGAGAGAGAAGGGAGAGAGAGAGAGAAGGGCAGAGAGAAAGAAGGGCAGAGAGAGAGAAGGGCAGAGAGAGAGAAGGGCAGAGAGAGAGAAGGGCAGAGAGAGAGAAGGGCAGAGAGAGAGAAGGGCAGAGAGAGAGAAGGGCAGAGAGAGAGAAGGGCAGAGAGAGAGAAGGGCAGAGAGAGGGAGAAGGGCAGAGAGAGGGAGAAGGGCAGAGAGAGAGAAGGGCAGAGAGGGAGAAGGGCAGAGAGGGAGAAGGGCAGAGAGGGAGAAGGGCAGAGAGGGAGAAGGGCAGAGGGGGAGAGAGAGAAGGGCAGAGAGAGAGAAGGGCAGGCAGTGAGAGAGAAGGGCAGGCAGAGAGAGAGAAGGGCAGGCAGAGAGAGAGAAGGGCAGGCAGGGAGAGAGAAGGGCAGAGAGAGAGGGAGAGAGAAGGGCAGAGAGAGAGAAAGGCAGAGAGAGGGAGAAGGGCAGAGAGAGGGAGAAGGGCAGAGAGAGGGAGAAGGGCAGAGAGAGGGAGAAGGGCAGAAAGAGGGAGAAGGGCAGAAAGAGAGGGGGCAGAGAGAGACAGTGGGTAGAGAGAGAGGGGGCAGTGAGAGAGAGGGGGCGTGGTGAGAGAGAGAGAGGGAGGATCAGGAGGAAGAGAGAGAGCGAGTAGAGAGGGAGAGCGGGCAGAGAGTGAGGGAGAGCAGGCAGAGAGCGAGAGGGCAAAGAGAGAGGGTAGAGAGAGGGGGGGCAGAGAGGTACGAAACACAGAGAGGGTAGGAAGAGAGAGAGAGAGAGAGAGAGAGAGGGGGGGGGCAGGGAGAGAGAGAGAGAGAGGGGGGGGCAGTGAGAGCGAGGGGGAGAGAGGGCAGAGTGAGAGACAGGGGCAGAGAGATGGCTGGAAATGTATCCACGAGGTTTGTAATTTTTGAAGTTGCAAATCAATGCGATTTGGCGAAGCTAAAATCTCAGATGATGGCCTGAGCCTAAAAGCCAGCTTCAAGCAGCCAAGACCACCTGGAATCCAGCGGATCAGACCGACATATCCTGTACTTGTGTATCGTACCATGCCTCAACTACTGAAATGTTCGGTATCAATCTTTGTTGTCAAACAAATCACTGAAGTTTTTATTCTAAATTACTGATTGTCCTTTTTGCCAAAACGATTATTCCTTGACAAGAATTTCCTTACTTGAGGGTTTAGTATACAGCCCAACTCCCCACACAATCTTTACTGAGCTATTCAACTTTTTTGATGCAACTGACAATTCCCATTTCTCGGAACTCTATACTGGATTAATCCTTTTCCGATTAGAACATCACATCTGCATTAATGCAGCTTTTTCAGCCTTATGCATGTCTGGTTATAATTAGGGGATTATGGAGCGGGACTGGGTGAGATTGGTTCCAAAACATTGCTTTCGCAACTGTGGCTTCTTCAGCAACTGGTTCCTCTTCTTCAGCGACCCCGAGTGCAGATCAGGTTTGCCAAGGAAGTATTTGGGCAATCTTTTTAAGAAAGGAAACATCAAATCGCTCAAGAGTTACAATTCCAAAAAGATCATCAATTTCATGCAGACACTGGGCCACAGCGAATGTAATTGTGTTCAACATATTGCTAGTTTTATATTTCATGGGAAAAATGTGATAAATCTAATTCAACAACTATAAACAGCAAAACTAAATCAAGTCTGTGTTGTTTATAAAATTCTTTCGCCCGTTAAAAGTAAAGTTTACTCAACAAATTAAATATTTTCTCACATGGTCACTGTTGCCATGAAAAAAAATAAAGCTTTAGCTTCCAAGCCATCAATCCACTGGTACGCAGCTCCTGAATAGATGTACATATGGCATAAAAGAAGCCATTGGTAGAGCAGGAGCCTGCAGATTAGATGGGTCTGGAGCCTGAGAGAAAGAGACAGACAGACATGGATAAAGGCAGGGAGGGAAAGTGCTTCCCCTTGTAAAGCACCCTTTATGCAGTGGAACATCTGAGAACACTTCACAAGGAGAGCTGGACCATAAGCCAGATTTGGGAGTGGTGCTCAAAGAGCTATGTTTTGAGGCAGGTATTTAAAGTGCGGAGAGATCTGGTGAAGCAAAACAATTGTAGACGGAAGATCTTTAAATATAATGTTTAGGTCTCCACGCACAGTCCCCGCCAGACACGTGAAGGGCAAGATGTTTCAGTTCGAAGATCCTTGGTTTAAAACCTTTCCTGATCATACTACAGTAATGTTTTTCAGGTTTTTTTTTAAATGAAAATATTTACCAATACTGAATAAACTAGTGTATTAACTGTGATTCTGGACATTTCAGCTTCAGTTGGAGGATAAATTAGATTTTCTTCAGGGCTGACTCAGTCCTAGGCACCTTCCCCTTGCTTTTTTTAAAAAATTCATTCGTGGGACATGGGCGTCGCTGGCTAGGCAACATTTATTGCCCATCCCTAGTTGCCCTTTTGGAGAGCAGTTGAGAGTCAACCACATTGCTGTGGCTCTGGAGTCACATGTAGGCCAGACCGGGTAAGGACAGCAGATTTCCTTCCCTAAAGGACATTAGTGAACCAGATGGGTTTTTCCGACAATCAACAATGGTTTCATGGTAGATTCTTAATTCCAGAGAATTCAAATTCCACCATCTGCCGTGGCGGGATTCGAACCCAGGTCCCCAGAACATTCGCTAGGTTTCTGGATTAATAGTCTAGCGATAATACCACTAGACCATCACCTCCCTTTGCTTAAATCAACACTTACCATTTAAAGAGAATATTGACATCAAGGCTGCAAATAATTATTTTGAAATGGGGTCCTAATGCTGAAATTCCCCCAGGTCTCCCTAAAGTTTGATATTCTCTCCACTTATTGTTTAATAGGCTGCAGATAAATACTCCATAACAGACCAGCATTATCTACACCAAGTTCACTCGCTGAAAATGCCTTTCACTGCAGGGCCTAGTTCAGTTAGGTGGTGAGTGTGCAATGTATATTTTACTTGATAATCATTTTTTCTGTACACTTGCTCCTTGCATTTCAAAGACAACAACAAAAAAAACATCAGATAATAATCCAGTAAAATAAACACGACATTCTAACCTCTTACTGAAATTGGAATTTAGTCTGAAGGGTTTGAAAGGTCAGTTTTGAAGAGTTTCAAATTTTCCATTCATTTATTTTTGAGCATCCCAGTTTACATACCAGCATTATTTTTTAAAAAGGAATAACTTATGCCAAAAATGTACTTGAACTTTCTTGAAATCCAAGTCGGTGACCTACTCGTTTTTCAAATGTTTGTGCTTAGCTGATGTGCGTGCAAAACATCAAGCTTGGTCCTTCCATCGAACATGCAAAACCTACCTTGTTGGGACTCTGCCCCCCCTTACTTACTCTCAATAGCCTACAAACATGCTCCCTGATCTTTAGTGACTCCAGCAAGACTATTTACACAAAATCAAGATACCATCTTCACTGATTCTCATTTCCAGAGAATGCCTCTTTCTCATAGTCCCCCAGCAAGTTCTTTGATTTCCAATGGAGTATATGGTCATCCCATAAGATGGCTACAAGACACGAGGTGACCATTTGGCCCATCGAATCTGTGTCAATTCAGGTGCTCATCCATCTGATGCATCCTCAATCGATTTTTAGCCCATCCAGTATTTCCACTAGCTTCTCTTTCATCTCAAACCACATATAACTGCTTATAGTGGTCAGAGTCAAATCATCAACCAGCTCTTTTACTTGAAGGGATGCATCAACACCACATCAAATGCACTTCCTGAGACCATTCCACGGTTTCATCTTAGGTTTAGGTTTATTTAGTAGTGTCACAAGTAGGCTTACATTAACACTGCAATGAAGTTACTGTGAAAATCCCCTAGTCGCCACACTCCGGCGACTCCAGTGTACTCTGTTCGGGTACACTGAGGGAGAATTTAGCACGGCCAATGCACCTCACCAGCACGTCTTTCAGACTGTGGGAGGAAACCCACGCAGATACGGGGAAAACATGCATATTCTGCACAGACAGTGACCCAAGCCGGGATTCGAACCTGGGTCCCTGGCGCTGAGGGGCAGCAGTGCTAACCACTGTGCCACCTCTGTTGGCATTTACTGGAGGTTCATTTACCTTGAACCTGTCTACGTTCACAGTAAGAAGTCTCACAACACCAGGTTAAAGTCCAACAGGTTTATTTGGTAGCAAATACCATAAGCTTTCGGAGCACAGCTCCTTCGTCAGATGGAGTGGATATCTGTTCTCAAACAGTGCAAACAGACACAGAAATCAAATTACAGAATACTGATTAGAATGCAAATCTCTACAGCCAGCCAGGTCTTAAATGTACAGACATTGTCTGTACATTTAAGACCTGGCTGGCTGTAGAGATTTGCATTCTAATCAGTATTCTGTAATTTGATTTCTGTGTCTGTTTGCACTGTTTGAGAACAGATATCCACTCCATCTGACGAAGGAGCTGTGCTCCGAAAGCTTATGGTATTTGCTACCAAATAAACCTGTTGGACTTTACCCTGGTGTTGTGAGACTTCTTACTGTGCTTACCCCAGTCCAACGCCGGCATCTCCACATCATGACTACGTTCACAGTATCAGGAGTCAAGACTGGAATCATTGTTCTGCCCTCCACTCTACCCTAATGTTAATAGCATACATTATGTGCAGCTGAGCAGCATGAACTGGGGTTTCACTGGAGGAAATATAAAGAGACACTTCAGTTGTACTCAAAAAGGTGTAGAGAGACACTTATTCAAAACTGTGCATAGCTGAGCTCGTAAGAAGTTTAACAACACCAGGTTAAAGTCCAACAGGTTTATTTGGTAGCAAAAGCCACACAAGCTTTCGGAGCTCCAAGCCCCTTCTTCAGGTGAGTGGGAATTCTGTTCACAAACAGAGCATATAAAGACACAAACTCAATTTACATGAATAATGGTTGGAATGCGAATACTTACAACTAATCAAGTCTTTAAGAAACAAAACAACGTGAGTGGAGAGAGCATCAAGACAGGCTAAAAAGATGTGTATTGTCTCCAGACAAGACACCCCCACAGTTGCCTGGACCTGCAGAGTTTCACTGGCTGTCTTGTCTGGAGACAATACACATCTTTTTAGCCTGTCTTGATGCTCTCTCCACTCACGTTGTTTTGTTTCTTAAAGACTTGATTAGTTGTAAGTATTCACATTCCAACCATTATTCATGTAAATTGAGTTTGTGTCTTTATATGCTCTGTTTGTGAACAGAATTCCCACTCATCTGAAGAAGGGGCTTGCAGCTCCGAAAGCTTGTGTGGCTTTTGCTACCAAATAAACCTGTTGGACTTTAACCTGGTGTTGTTAAACTTCTTACTGTGTTTACCCCAGTCCAACGCCGGCATCTCCACATCATAGCTGAGCTAGGCAGTATGTACTTGTAATTCCCATTCCAACTGATATATATTTATGTTATATGTAATATTTTTATCTTCTCCTACCTATGTTGCAGTTTCACAAGCCAAAAAGCTAGATCTAGTATTTAGCCAATCTTCAGTTGGTGTTGACGGAAACTCATTTAAGTTAAAGACCGAAAACATGCAAAGGTATGCTAAGCCGAATGGACTCCTCAGCGAGAACTTCTGACTGTTTCTGCACACTTCTTCCAAATATCCCTTTAAAAGACCCGCCTGCCCTCATAAAATACCATTAGGTTGGTTGGCCATGCTAAATTGCCACTTAGTGTCAGGGGGATGAGAAGGGTAAATACGTGAGGTTATGGGGATAGAGCCTGGGTGGGACTGTGGTCGCTGCAGACTCCCTGTGCCGGATGGGCCCCTTCTGCACTGCAGGATTCTATGGACAGGAAGCCCATCTTTAACTTCAGCTATCTTTACAGATTCCATTATATTCTCCTCTCTCTGTCCCTAACCTTTTAATGCTGTCTCTCAGTAATTTATCCACCACCTCCGCAAATGTAAGCAAATTGGCCCTGCAAATTGTTATTTCCCAAGCGTGATCATGAAGAGAAAAGATTTAGGTTTTTTTTAAGGAAAGGTCTTGCATAAATGCGTTGCTTCCTATTCATTGCTTTTATATGTTGTGCAATGCATCTGAATTGAAAAATCTCTACTTTGTCCAAAGGAGCTACTGATGCATTTTCATCTTAAGGTAATGAAAGTATTCAGTTAAAAAAAAAATCAGGCTTATTTTGTCTCGTTACCAGAAGAAAATGATGCAATGGTTCGTTCATAATCTATGGACCTTTTGCTGCATGCACGTTAGGAATCTTGATAACCCACATCTTTCTATACGGTAAGCAGATGTCACCTATGTTCCTGAGCAGTAAATAGAATCCAAAATAAGAAATCTATTTCACGTCACAATTTCTGGTGGCCATTTATGTTAAAACAGGTGCAAGATAATCAGCAATAGACACACTGGCAAAATCCATTCTCTTACAGTAGAAGAAAAAATATTGGGACTAGATTTTGATTAAATAGCATTTTTAAGAGACTATGTTGCGTTAGTTGTAATGGAAGAGTACATTTAAAAAAACTTGGGTTCAATAGGCCAAGGAGGGGGAAAAAAGCAGGATTAAGTTTAAGTTTATTTATTATTAGTCACAAGTAGGCTTACATAAACACTGCAATGAAGTTACTGTGAAATTACCCTAGTCGCCACACTCCAGCGCCTGTTGGATCAATGCACCTAACCGGCACATCTTTCAGACTGTGGGAGGAAACCAGAGCACCCGGAGGAAACCCGCGCAGACACGGGGAGAACGTGCAAACTCCACACAGACAGAGACCCAAGCCGGGAATCGAACCTGGGTTGCTGGCGCTGTGAGGCAGCAGTGCTAACCACTGTGCCACCGTACCGCCCATTAAAAGACAGAAAAGAAAAATAATTTGCATTTCATTCATTGTCCTGCATTCGGAGAGTGCCTAACAGTGTTAAACACCAGTGAAAACTAAAAGTATAGTTAGTTAAAGCTTACATAAGATTCTCTTTGATATTAAGCAATTTTTTAATGCAAACTCTTTGTTACCCATTCACCAAGTACTGTGGACTTGGTGGAGTACTCGGTATACTAATTGAGAGTGGACAGTATACTCTTGGAATCATTTAAATAATGTACCATTCTAAAATTGATTAAAAGTCAGTGTAATTAATTTATAGCCTTCTGAAAGGTTTGATTTGTATAATTAAGCTGTTGATCAAATACAGTATTGGGAATGCTGTTGAAATGCAGCCATGATTGCCTAGAGCTAAACCACAGTAACTCCTTCCACCCTAAAGCTTCTATCTCCTGTTCCCAAGTTCCTATCCCTCTTCTCCTGCAGCTACCGACCCCTTCCCTACCTTGCCCAGGAAGTACTGTTTACAGGTAGCCAGTATCAATGAATAAATTCACCTTTGGGAGCATTGCAGTTGGCTTCATAGAGTCAGAGGTTTACAGCATGGAAACAGGCCCTTCAGCCCAACTTGTCCATGCTACCCCCTTTTTTTAACCCCCAAGCTAGTCCCAATTGCTTGCATTTGGCCCATATCCCTCTATACCCATCTTAACCAAGTAACTGTCTAAATGCTTTTTAAAAGCATTCTACCATGACCTCTGGCAGCTCGTTCCAGACACTCACCACCCTGAGTGTGAAAAAATTGCCCCTGTGGACCCTTTTGTACCTCTCGCCTTAAACCTATGCCCTCTAGTTTTAGATTCCCCTACCTTTGGGAAAAGATATTGATTATCTAGCTGATCTATGCCCCTCATTATTTTCTAGACCTCTATAAGATCACCCCTCAGCCTTCTATGTTCCAGAGAAAAAGTCCCAGTCTATCCAGCCTCCCCTTATAACTCAAACCATCAAGTCTCGGTAGCATCCGAGTAAATCTTTTCTGCACTCTTTCTAGTTTAATAATATCCTTTCTGTAATAGGGTGACCAGAACTGTACACGGTATTCCAAAGTGTGGCCGTACTAATGTCTTGTACAACTTCAACAAGACGTCCCAACTCCTGTATTCAATGTTCTGACCAATGAAACCAAGCATGCCGAATGCCTTCTTCACCACTCTGTCCACCTATGACTCCACTTTCAAGGAGCTATGAACCTGTACCCCTAGATCTCTTTGTTCTATAACTCCCCCCAACAGTACACACATTTTTCTGAAAAAGCTATTAAAAAGTGCCAGACAGTTGAAGCTTGGGCAAGGAATTGAAACAGCTAACCTCCTACTTTATGTACCGCAGTCCCAAACCAGGAGTTAATTCACCCCTAAAGTCAAGGCTCTCTAGGTGATATAACTGATACAGTACTGCCCCATACACTGACATCTGTGTAGTTTTCCAATTAGAAACTAATCTAGTCCAGGAGTGTCGATTTAATCTAAAAGTCAACCGTCTCACCATTCCAGAGTGGATACCCTCCCTAACCTCTTAGCTGACCTGTGTCAACATTCTGGAACAAACAAGTTCTTTCTTTCCCTCCCCACAAAGGATATCTTCCTATCATCTTAAACATCCTGGCTAAGACTGCGAATAATCAAGGAATCCAGTAGCACCACATGCAGATGATTCTGTTCAACATGACGTGTCAATGCCACAAGCTCAGCTTTATACAGCATTTCTTTCCGTTGAGCAAATAATGCATTACGTAGAATGTACGCCCCAAAAACAGGCCACTCGACCAAACTGGGCTCTATTTGGGTACATACTTCACATTAGAGTCCTACCCATCTCTGTTCCTCTCACTCTGTTTGCGTACCGTTCCATTTGCTCATGTGCTAATCTGACCTCCTCCTTAAAAGCCTAAGAGCAGAGCAGGAACAATCCACTGACAACTGGGCCCCCCTGCATTACATTGCAACGCTGTCAGTATCTTCCCCTTACACCCCACCACTGGAGCTCTCTCAGGAAACTCTGTTTCCCGGAACTGAAATCATCATAGAAACCCTACAGTGCAGAAGGAGGCCTTTCGGCCCATCAAGTCTGCACCGACAACAATCCCACCCAGGCCCTATCCCCGTATCCCCACATATTTACCCGCTAACCCCTCTGACCTACGCATCCCGGGACACTAAGGGGCAATTTAGCATGGCCAATCAACCTAACCCGCACATTTTTGGAGTGTGGAAGGAAACCGGAGCACCCGGAGGAAACCCACGGGGAGAATGTGCAAACTCCACACAGACAGTTACCTAAGCCAGGAATGAAACCCAGGTCCCTGGAGCTGTGAAGCAGCGGTGCTAACCACTGTGCGACCGTGCTGCCCATTGATTAGTTCATTATTATTTGGCAAACCATGGGTCCTTCAACATCCAGTAAGCTTACAAAAAATTACACCAGGTATAAAATCTCCTATTCACTATATTCTCAACTACCACCATGTTCAAATTCCTGAGAAAACTGTCCAGAAGTCCAGTTGCATTCCAGTTTTATACCAACATAAAGATGTAGTCAAGGAAAAGCCCATCTCATCCTGAAATGGTGCAGCCACATACAGTTATTACCCCAGACCAAGACTTCTGTCATCTCACAGGGAGAGACAAAACACAATCATACATTACGGCTTGTAGCAATCTTACCAAGATGGTGAATTTGCCACTCAGCAGTTCAGATCTGAGAGGCTCTTCATGCGGTTTCAACTTTACAATCCCTTCTTTCAATCTGGTATCCTGAAAGAAAAATCAAAAATATTTCAATTACTTTATAACATCGCAAAGATGTGCAGAAAGTGTTCTCTCGTGTCATGAGAGTCTCCAAACCCTATTAGCTGACAAGCCAAGTGCTATGACCACATACATATTTTCAAATGATGCAATAAGCTCTGTATATTTCCATTACATTAATCTATATTGTTGGGTTTCTTGATACAAAAGTATGAATTTCTTGGCACGGTGGGTCACACATTCATTCTGGACACTCAATCCATGTGGATAATCTGGATAAAGGAGAATGGAAGAGCTACACATCAGTGATGGAATGGACTTTTATCAAGTAAGCAGCCTGCAGTTTATCAATCCCTTCTTCTTCCTCTCAACATGGTAAACAGCAAGTTAGAGAGAGCATGAGGGCAAATACCGATTAGAAATATTCTTTTAAGATGTATATACAATCTGTTCTCCACTGGAATGAGCAGCTACAAGCTGCAAAAAGTGCACCCCAAATCCATCCTTCACTTTGGCAGCTTCTTTCCTGCCCACCACCTCCTTGGATTTGACGGTAACTGAGCAGAAACCAAGTTTGCCACCTGAGCAGGACAGGCAAAAGGAAAGGTACAAGCGCTAGGAACCTGAAATGGAAAACTGAAATTGCTGAAATAGGCAGCAGCTAAGCTCCAAAAGAGGAAAGACGGGTTTGATACTTTCCAGCTCTGGCCAAGAGTTACACATAAAAGGTCTGTGTCTTTCCTGTCAACAGGTACTGCTTGGCCTACTTTTCAGTTTTCAGATAAATGAGTGGGTGCAGTTCATTTGTGCTCTGAGATTAGTTGGATTAGCTGCACTGTGCCATGGTCAGCTATGGTCGTACTATGTCCTGGATCAGTTACAGCTGCACTATGCTCAGCATCAACTATAGCCGTTCTACTTAAATATTACAGGAAAGTCACTGTCACGGCACGGTGGCACAGGGGTTAGCACTGCTGCCTCACAGCGCCAGGGACCCGGGTTTAATTCCGGCCTCGGGTCACTGTCTGTGTGGAGTTTGCACATTCTCCCCGTGTCTGTCTGGTTTCCTCCAGGTGCTCCGATTTCCTCCCACACTCCAAAGATGGTTAGGTTGATTGGCCATGCTAAATTGCCCCTAGTGTCAGGGAGATTATGTGGGTAAATGTGTGGGGTTATGGGAATAGGATCTGGGTGGGTGCAGTCGGTGCAGCCTCCTTCTGTACTGTAGGGATTCTATGATTCAAAGCATTCAATGCAATAATTCTCTCTGAAAACTTGTTAATTTCTAAAAAGATACAATTTCTTGTTCTCCACTTCGACTCCAGAATCTGCGGCAGCCTCTGGACCATTGCAAGAATGATGTGGAGATGCCGGCGTTGGACTGGGGTAAGCACAGTAAGAAGTCTCACAACACCAGGTTAAAGTCCAACAGGTTTATTTGGTAGCAAATACCATAAGCTTTCGGAGCACAGCTCCTTGGATTGCAAGAATACCAGTGGCTGTTTTTTGATGGCTGTGAAACGGATTCTATGTTTCTACGACCACTCAATATAAGAAACTGAATCTGATTATCTGGCAGGAACTCGAGGCACCTGAAGAGATAGGACAGGGCCTGAAAAGTCAGATAACTGAGGTTGTCGAACAATTTGGACACAAATGCCAGGATTTTCCGGCCTCGCTCGTCCCAAAACCGTAAAATCCTGCCCGAGGTCAATGGACCTTCCCACACTTCGCCCCTCGCCCGCTCCAATTCCCATGGCAGGCGGGATGGTAAAATTCCAGCCATAATGTGTTTTAATATTATTGCTATGTTTTTCTCTCCACTGCCTGACCCATTGAGTATATCCAGAATTTTCCGGTTTTAGGTCAGATTTCCAACATCCACAGTATTTTGTATGCGACGCCAGATAGTGAAAAGACTTTCTTTGCAATTCATGATGGGCAATAAGGCACTTTGCTGTTGAATTGAAATCAGACTGTCGTTGCAGTTCTGATGAGCTAACGGTCTGAATTCACAGCAATGGCTTTGGGTGACTTTAATAGCTAGCGCAAACTGCAGCAACATGGTCCACTTTCTGCATGATTATGTTTTCATTCAGGGCTAAGGGAGGGTAGAAGCGAAATCAACAGCTGTGGGAAAGAATTCTTCCTTTGCACATGGCTTATGAATTACTGTGTGGGATCTGAAATTTTGGATACCATCCAACTGGACTTTAGGCAGTTTGTCTTTATCTATTGCCTGATCTCCCGAGAGGAGCTGAAAGCAGTGGACACACACACAGACACACACACACAGACACACTGGCCTTTCTAACTAGGTGAGTGAAACTCAAGTTGCAGAGAACAGCAATATCTTCTCAGCATCCCTTTCTCAAATACATTTGGAAATGTGCATATTTGAATTGCTGGTGGTCACGTTATTGTCTACACAAAAGTGACTCTCTCCCTTGCGTCACTGCTGTCCTCCCCACTCTCTCCCCACAAGCAGTGATGGAAACTATTAAATCACAGAGAGGCACATACACAAAAAGATACAAACAAGCTGAAATTTCAAACACACTTGTGTGTTCTTACAGAGTTATTCAACTATTTGAAAGCTCAAATGTTCATATCTGGCCACTCCCTCAATGCACACTTGAAAAAAAATGAATAACCAAGGTGATAGGGAGAGGCTAACATTTACAAAAACTAACAGGAGACAAGCTAACTGAGGAAGCAGTCATTAGATAACACCCAGCTTGGTCTTTGAAAGCCTGATTACTGTAGGTGGGAGTGAAGGACAGAACGTGGGAAAGGAGGAAAATCACAGGTTTGAGAAGACAAAAGAGTGAGACTATTGTTATAATCCCTGTGGAGATTCTATGATTCAAAGCATTCTCAGAAAACTTGTTAATTTCTAAAAAGATACAATTTCTTGTTCTCCACTTCGACTCCAGAATCTGTGGCAGCCTCTGGTCCATTGCAAGAATACCAAACTTCCCAAACCACACAAACAGAAAATACCAATGGAAAAGTTTTCACTTCTTCTATCTTCGACAGTCAAACTCAAATCAACATTTTAAAAAATGAACTAATAAGTAAATTGTATTCAGTAGAAACTATAAGTTACACTTTAAGAAGAATACAGGGTGGCACGGTGGTACAGTGGTTGGCACTGCTGCCTCACAGCGCCAGGGACCTGGGTTCAATTCCCGGCTTGGGTCACTGTCTGTGCGGAGTCTGCATGTTCTTCCTGTGTCTGTGTGGGTTTCCTTCGGGTGCTCCGGTTTCCTCCCACAGTCTGAAAGACGTGCTGGTTAGGTGAATTGGCCAAGCTAAATTCTCCCTCAGTGTACCCGAACAGGCGCTGGAGTGTGGCAATTAGGGGATTTTCACAGTAACTTTATTGAAGTGTTAATATAAGCTTACGTGTGACACTAATAAATAAACTTTAAAACTTTAAACTGAGTATATGCTTTATGGGCAGTCTCTCTAACACATTTGGCATATGGTATCCCATATATTCACAAAGTCTTTCACCACTCTGTTCCCCACGTAGAGTTCAACTCCTTCTCTTCACACAGGATGTGATCAGTGAGGCATCTCGGACAACGGCTTTACTCCATCCAAGTTGCATGGATATGGTCATCACCAAACAGGCACACCTGCAGAACTTCCTTTAAGACAATTTTCAGATTCCAGTCTTTTTAGTTGTTCCATACACACAACACAACCTACCATTTCTGATCTATGGCTGGAATCTGATCTGAGAGCTTTGTGTGTGCGTTTTTAAACCAATTATCTTCCATTTCCTCAGCAACCAGAGTTTGATTTCAAAAATCTGAGGTAACAGCCAGGAATTTAAAGTTACGACCCTACTTTCCCAGAAAGCTGAAGCAGCTTTGGTTTCTCTTTTCAGTGAGGGACTGTCTCAAAAAAGAAATATAGTCTTTGAAAGCAAAGTTAGTGCAGAAGCAACTTGCACATGCTTCCTCATTCCCTTATATTAGTCTGGGGAATAGTCCATTTCATCATACTACAAAATGTCTTTATTTCCAAGCAAAGGTCTGATAAGGATTAAGGAGTTCCTCAGGTGACAGGGTTATTAGCATATCCTGTGAATAGTTCGAACATAGACTACAGGAAGGTCTCAAATCTATGCTGAATTAACTGATCTCAACTGGTCAGTGATGCTACAACTGTCTTCACTGTTCCAAGGCTGAGAAGTGAGTAGCTACAGTTCCAGCTCCTGATAAATACCTGGAGATTGTTGTTGGAAGAGTTTTTCAGGGCACTCGATGTGTGATGACAGAATTAAGTTCAAGTTTTTTCCCCCTTTGTGAAAAAAAGTCAAGGCTCACGAGCAAGCGATCAAGAAGTCATAGAAGTCATAGAAACCCTACAGTACAGAAAGAGGCCATTCGGCCCATCGAGTCTGCACCGACCACAATCCCACCCAGGCCCTACCCCCATACACCCCTACATATTTTACCCACTAATCCCTCTAACCTATGCATCTCAGGACACTAAGGGGCAATTTTAGCATGGCCAATCAACCTAACCCGCACATCTTTGGACTGTGGGAGGAAACCGGAGCACTCGGAGAAAACCCACGCAGACACGAGGAGAATGTGCAAACTCCACACAGACAGTGACCCAAGCTGGGAATCTAACCCAGGTCCCTGGAGCTGTGAAGCAGCAGCGCTAACCACTGTGCTACCGTGCCGCCCGTATAGAGTATAAGAGCAAGAAGGTAATGTTGGAGTGGTACAGAACGTCGATTAGGTTACAGCTGGATTACTGAGTGCAGTTCCTGGTCATCTCACTATAGGAAGGATGTGATTGCCCTAGAGGGAGTACAGAGGAGATTCCCGAAGATGTTGCCTGGGACAGAGCATTTGAGCTATAAGGAGAGAATAGATGAGCTTGGATTGTTTTCGTCAGAACAGAGAAGGCTGAGGGGGGTACATGATTGAAGTGTATAAAATTATAAGAGGTATGGACAGGATGAGTAGGGAGCAACTGTTCTCCTTCACTGAGGGGTTAATCATGAGGGGGAACAGTTTTAGAGTGAGGAGCAGGAGATTCAGAGGGGATTTGGGAAAAACCTTTACGCTCAGAGAGGGGGGGGGGGAAAGAGAGAGAGAGAGAGAGAGAGGAGGAGGAGGAGGAGGAGGAGAGAGAGAGAATCTGAAATGCGCTGCTTGGGAAGGTAAGGAGAGGCCAGAAACCTGACAACCTTTAAAACATTTTTGAATGAGCGCTTGAGCTATCGACATTCAAGGATATGGGACAAGTACTGGAAAGTGGGATTAGTGCTCCTTTCGTGGTAGTTATTGTTGGGGCAGACTTGATGAACCAAAGGGCCTTTTCTGCACTCCTCTAAAGGGCACCTGGGACCATGGAGCAGTGCCTCAGCGAGCAGACATCGCCAACAATCTAGGTCAAAAGAGATGAAAGTCACTTTGTTTTTTTAAACAATTAAACGGTTTTTGTAAGAATGTTTTTAAAATGTTACTGGGACTATCCAGAAGCATAACTAATTGCAGCAGCCACAGGAAGTCTGCTTCCAATCCCTTCTCTGCCAAGTTCCCAATCTCAGCAGAATCATTGTGATGTGTATGTGATGGAGTTGATGGTCAGCCATCGTCCCTTTTAGTGACTAGTTCTGAAGAAGCTTCGGGAGTATGGGCATAAAATTGGAACTAGGCCATTTGTGGGTAATATTAGGAAGCATTTCTTCACACAAAGAATATTGAAAATTAGAAACTCTCTCCCCAAAATCAGTTGAGGCTTTCAAAACTGAGCTTGATGGAATTTTTTTTGGTTAATAATATTAAGAGAGACTAAGGTGGCTAAGTGGAGTTAAAATATCAATCAGCCATGGGCTTGAGGGGCTAAATGTACTGGAGTTAGCAATAATATAAAGGAGGCACATAGCCCAGGAGACAGGAGAGAAACTTATCCATTTAAAAAGCAACTACTGCCATTGAAAAATAAACAAATTGGGAATGAAATTATATTTTCCCCAACCCCTGTATTTTGAATAGTTGTTTGAATTAAGGGCATAAGAAATAGGAGGAGGAAGCCATACAGACCCTCGTCCTGCTCCGCCATTCAACATTAGGGGTGGCACAGTGGTTAGCACTGCTGCCTCACAGCGCCAGAGACCTGGGTTCAATTCTGGCCTCGGCTAAGTGTCTGTGTGGCGTCTGTATGTTCTCCCAGTGTCTGCGTGGGTTTCCTCCAGGTGCTTCAGTTTCTTTGATTTGATTTACTGTCACATGTATTAGTATACAGTGAAAAATATTGTTTCTTGTGCGCTGTACAGATAAAGCATAGTGTACATAGCGAAGGAAAGGAGAGGGTGCAGAGTGTAGTGTTACAGTCATAGCTAGGGTGCAGAGAAAGATCAACTTATTGCAAGGTAGGTCCATTCAAAAGTCTGATGGCAGCAGGGAAGAAACTGTTTTTGAGTCGGTTGGTTTGTGATCCCAGAATTTTGTATTTTTTTCCCGATGGAAGAAGGTGGAAGAGAGTATGTCTGGGGTGTGTGGGGTCCTTGATTGTGCTGGCTGCTTTTCTGAGGCAGCAGGAAGTGCAGACAGAGCCAATGGATGGGAGGCTGCTTTGCGTGAAGGACTGGACTACATTCATGACCCTTTGTAGTTTCTTACAGTCTTGGGCAGAGCAGGAGTCATATCAAATTGTGATACAACCAGAAAGAATGCTTTCTATGGTGCATCTGTCGAAGTTGGTGAGAGTTGTAGCTGACATGCCAAATTTCCTTAGTCTCCTGAGGTTTCCTCCCACACTCCAAAGATGTGCAGGTTCGGTTTACTGGCCATGTTAAATTGGCCCTTAGTGTCAGGGCGATTCGCAAGGGTAAATACATGGAGTTACATGGATAGGGCCTGGGTGGGATTGTGGTTGGTGCAGACACAGTGCGCTGAATGACCTCCTCCTACACTGTAAAGATTCTATGATTATGCTGGATCCTCTGCCTCAATTCCACTTTCCTGCCCATTCCCCAAATTTCAGAACATGCTGGCTCCAGTGCTATCGATGGGAACAGAGCTAAGGAACATTATGCTGAGATTTCAACACTTTTTCCACCACTAGGCTTGAACCCATCAAAACAAACAATCCCAAGGAGATATCGGCACTTGTTTAAACGTTAATATTCTGAGCAAAGTGCAACAATAAAGAGGAAAAAGAAAACTCCTGGAAAACTGCATCGCTTTTCTTTTTGAAAGCGTGAGACTCTGTGCAACAAAGTGTTAAAGCTTGAATTGATTCCATTCCTTCCTCATGTCAGGGTTCAAGGACTTTTGCTGCCAGTATCAACTCTCCCTGTTGGAACATATTTGCTGACCACTTATTTGCAAAAATAATCAACTGGGTGATTATGATGTAACTGTTACATATTTGCATAACCATAAATCCTGCAGTGGAACATGGTACAATCTTCAGGAAAAACAAAAATGCATTCATGGAACATTAACGCACTATTCTGGAAGGACCTTGTGAAAGTAATCTACAAAACAAGCTGTGTTATCAGATGCCCACCCACACCCACTGCTCCGACCACGTCGCAAATAGGTTGCTCGGTGTATGTAGCGCACATCCATTTCCCTCTCAAACGTACATGGTCTCACATATTCATCTGTCGGAATTGAGAGGCTTGTCAACCTGTATAAAATTGCAGGCACCAACAACGATATTCAGCCTACCCGATAACAGTGGAAGAGTTCAACGGCACGATATACGTCAAATTTTCTGGCCATTAGGAATTTGACTGCTGCATTCCAGGAGAGGGGAGAGACACCATGTTGCGTTGTCCACTTGTTAATCTCCTCCAAGAACTGCTTGGTGGCCTGTAAGACAGACAGAAATAATTAAGTTTAAAACACTGGGGAGGGGGTTTCAGGGGCGAGGAAGAGAACGATCAAATACAGTCAGCCTAAAATTAGGGACAAATCTCCTCACTTTCTACGTTACACTTTGTGAACACGAAAAAGAATTTGTAACCCTTTAGGTGATAATGGAACAAGGTCAGTGGCACCATCAGCCTCTTTCCTCGAGGTAATACTTCATCCTGCCTAAAGGCACCAACTAGACATCCAGGATTTCAAAAAAACAGTGGCAACCCACATCAACTCTCTAAAGCATCGTACAATGGAACAAGGCCAGGATTGGGTCTCCCTGCTGCTTGGCTGGATGTGGGAGAGAGAGGAAAACAAAAATCTTAAGCAACGCACAATTATTGCAAAAAGTATTTAACCTCAGGCAAAGATTCTCAGAACACAGAGGAACTGTATGAACAAGTTCAAATTTACCACTTTTTCAAAGAGTCAGGCAAATTCCCCATAGATAGGGAGAAGAGCAGATTCACGAGAAAACAAAAAGGGTTACAACAGTTCACTGCAGGAACACTGCCCATCAGCTCAGCAACAGCTGGAGACAGAAGTGAGAAGGCATCTGCTGTAACAAACGTGAAGTACAGTCTCACTGTCACGCTTCACACTGTGCGAAGTTCTCCGGGAGATTTTAGACCAGGTGAGATCAGAATGAGGGAGGAATATGCAGAAATGAGTCTTCCCCCGAGGTACAGTGACATCATTGTAACGCATCTCCGATTTCCACTGTCCCACCATTGGAACCGGGCCTTACACTCTGGAATTCCAACCTCAAACCTCTCTCACCTTTCTTTCATCCTTTAAGATGCAGCATAAGTTTTAATTCTAATTAGCAGATGCCTACACCCTGTCAGCCTATGGCAGAAGATTTGGGTTTTGACCTTATTTGTTTTTAGGATGTGGGCAATTCTTGGCAAAGCGGTATTCACCGTTCATCCCTAGCTATCCCAAGAAGGTGAGCTTTCTACTTGAGGGTTGACATGGTTGTGTAGGTGAGGTTCCTACAATTATGGTCAACAGGAACGAGCTCCAAGATTTTGACCAGCGATGACAAGGGAGCAAACTATTGGACTCAATGCGAGGTGGACTATTGGGAGGTGGATAGCGTTCCTGTAGCAAAGTGGTAAGGCCTGGAAGGAGCTACTGAAGTAAGCAGGGTGTCACAATACATTGTGTTCGCCAACAATTTACACCTGCAAGCTCTTGTGGGGTGCCAGAAATCCTCACATCTAGATGTCCCACTGCTTCGCGTGAGGAGAGAGTTACACCGATATCTTCTGGAAATTAAACTAAAGTCTTATGGGCCCCTGCTCCATACACCTGATAAGAGTGTATCTCAGTGATGATTAGAGAATGCAGCCTTCTCCACTCCATGAGAACCAACACTTCTTCAATAACAAAGCATGGCTTGCAAGGAATGACATAAAGGCAAGGGACTCAGATGTTTAAGAGAACACGGTGGCACAATGGTTAGCACTGCTACCTGACAGCCACCAGAGACCCGGGTTCGATTCCGGCCCTGGGTCACTGTCTGTGCGGAGTCTGCACATTCTCCCCATGTCTGCGTGAGTTTCCTCCAGATGCTTCAGTTTCCTCCCACAGTCCAAAATGTGCAGGTTAGGTGGATTGATCATGCTAAGTTGCCCCTTAGTGTCCCAAGATGTGTAGGGTAGGAGGATTAGTGCGGAAAGAAGGTGGGGTTACGGGGATAGAGCTTGGGTGGGATTCTCTGTTGGAGAGTCAGTGCAGACTCGATGGGCTGAATGGCCTCATTCTGCACAGTAGGGATTCTATGAGAATTGCTTGTCTGTGTCTGCTAGCAGTTCTGTTGAAGTGCTGCAAGAGCCAGACTCAATAACTCTAAATAGCAGATACCAGCATTGAAATGCATGGTGCTGCAGAGAGACGATTAAATAAAGAAGATGCTTTCCAAGTTTTTGAGGGCTGGGATTCAGGCGGGGGGGGAGAAAAATCAAATTGTTTATCTTGGGAAAGAATGTAAATCATAGACTGGAAGCTAAAGAAGATACGCCAGTACAATTCTGCTCAAACCAACAAATGTTACTACCATCGCTGGGAAGCGCATGACTTCCTGTGCCCTTGGGTTTCCAAGGTTAACTTCTATTCATGCTCTTGTAGATGCTGTGGTATCCAAAGCAAATCCTTTAGGCTTACTACAAGTTTAAATCTTTATTAGAGAACACAGAAACACAGTACCCTTCCTCAACAGCTTAGAAATACAAACATTTCCAAGGTTTTGGGTCCCCACATATTTCTTACGAACTCTGCTCCTATGTCTTATGGTCTTGCACGTTAATTTATAAAAACCTCAAAAGTGAATGCAAATAAATCTCATCACATGCCTCAGGATTGCTTTGGACCTCGAGTGTTCCATCTGACCTTGGGTCTAAAATTAAGTAGGACAATAAAGAATGTATTGTCCAGAATCCCCATCATCTCTGTATCAAAGAAAAGCCAGACAGTGCGCCTTAATGACTATTGACCGGTGCCTCTGACATCCATCATTATGAAGTGGCTTTGTAAGGTTAGTCTTGGCACGAATCAATTCCGGCCTCCCAGTTTGCCTGGGTCCATACAGTTTGCCTACCACCGCAACAGGTCAACAGCAGACACCAGCCATCTCCCTGGCCCTGCACTCAACCCCCGGACACCTGGATAACAAAGACACCTATGTCAGCCTCCTATTTAATGACTACAGCTCAGCCTTCAACACCATTATCCCAACAAAACTCACCTCCAAACTCCGTGGCCTGGGGCTTGGCTCCTCCCTCAATGACTGGATCCTAACTTCCTAAACCACCGACCGCAATCAGGAACGATAGGCAACAACACCTTCTCCAAGATCATCCTCAACACCGGTGCCCCACAAGGCTGTGTTCTCAGCCCCCTACTATACTCCTTGTACACCTATGACTGTGTGGTCAAATTCCCCTACAATTCGATTTTCAAGTTTGCTGACGACACCACTGCAGTAAGTCCGATCTCAAACAAAGATGAGACGGAGTACAGAAAAGAAATAGAGAATCTGGTGAACTGGTGTGACGACAATAATCTCTCCCTCAATGTCAACAAAACGAAGGAGATTGTCATCGATTTCAGGTAGTGTGGTGGAGAACATGCCCCTGTCTACATCAACAGGAAATGGTCGAGAGCTTCAAGTTTTTAGGTGTCCAGATCACCAACAACCTGTCCTGGTCCCTCCATGCTGATGCTATAGTTATGATTGCCCACCAATGCCTCTACCTTCTCAGGAGGCTAAGAAAATTTGGCATGTTTGCTATCACTCTCACCAATTTTTACAGATGCACCATAGAAAGCATTCTTTCTGGTTGCACCACAGCTTGGTATGGCTCCTGCTCTGTTCAAGTCTGCAAAAAACTACAAAGGGCTATGAACGAACCCCAGTCCATCACACAAACCAGCCTCCCAACCATTGACTCTGTCTACACTTCCTGCTGCCTTGGAAAAGCAGCCAGCATAATTAAGGACCCCACGCACCCCGGACATTCTCTCGTCCACCTTCTTCCGTCGGGAAAAAGATACAAAAGTCCGAGGTCATGTACCAACCGACTCAAGAACAGCTTCTTCCCTGCTGCTGTCAGACTTTTGAATGGACCTACCTTGCATTAAGTTGATCTTTCTCTGCACCCTAGCTATGACCGTAACACTACATTCTGCACTCTCTGCTTCTCTATGAACGGTATGCTTTGCCTGTATAGCCTGCAAGGAACAATACTTTTCACTGTATGCTAATACATGTGACAATAATAAATCAAATCATTTTGAAAAACAGGATTAACTCTCTCAGTTCTGCACCTGCTGTTGCTGCAACAAATGCTGTAATGGTGTCTTAAATTATAGAGCAAGATAGCAGTATCAAAATTGAACACTTTGAGAAAAAAATCCATTAATTGCATTTCAAAATATTTATCAATCTTTTTTGGTCTCACAACAAATCCTCTTGCAATAAATAGCATAAATAGCAGCTATTTTTGCCATAACTGATCCATAGTGGCATCACCAAACAAGGTGTTTTAAAGTTTATTTATCAGTGTCACAAGTAGGCTTACATTAACACTGCAATGAAGTTACTGTGAAAATCCCCTGGTTGCCACACTCCGATGCCTACACGGAGGGAGAATTTAACATGGTCAATCAACCTAACCAGCGCGTCTTTCAGACTGTGGGAGGAAACCGGAGGAAACCCATGCAGACACGGGGAGAACGTGCAGACTCCGCACAGACAGTGACCCGAGCCAGGAATTGAACCTGGGTCCCTGGTGCTGTGAGACAGCAGTGTTAACCACTGTGCCACCCTGTCAAACCACCTGTACAATTTTGATCAACACCCAAACTCAAAACCCAAGATAAACCACTTAAGACTCAAATTTAATAAATGAACTCTTTCCCCTTTAGGACAGTCTCGATGAGCCAATCTAAAGCAGTCACCTCCAATTGATGGTGTGACTGGACAAATTAACAAGCTGAAACCCAAAGGTCAGAACTTTCCAAACTGCAAAAGGCAGGTCCAGCAAGCACACCCTGACTGAGCTGAATACAACCCAGCAGCTTCTCACCAGCGGACACAGATTTAATCTAACTGGCCAACCAACCGGAATGAGTATGAGAACTTTTTGTTCCCCCCACAGTGAGTTAGAATGCATTGTCTGAGAGGGTGGTTAAAGTAGATTCAATCCTAACTTTCAAAAATAACTTGATATACTTGAAAAGGAGAAATGACAGGGCCGTGAGCAGAGACCAGGGGAGTAGGACTATTTAGATAGCTCTTTCCAAAGGCCAGCACAGGCATCAAGGGCCAAACAGCCTCCATCTGTGCTGAGATGCTGTATCACTTAATCCTTCCACTACAGAAATATGTCTACTTTCTTCTAAGGAAAAGCTGAATTAGGTTTGGATCTGCTGTAAATGGGAGGGGGAGAGAAGTCATGAAAGTGATATGTGGGTCACCAGTGGAGTGGGTCCTTGCGGATTTGTGTAGAGCTGTCGATCTTTACCTTTACATGAGTGAGCTGGGTGAAGGCATGGGAGTGGCCGGGGAAAGAAAGCCCACAGCTGACAACACATATGTGCATGAGAACTGGGCGCTACCAGAGACAAATGGACAGGTCTAGACGTACTGGGGACTGCCCCAGGATGTGACAGATGTCTGTCAATATAGGAAAGTACATCATATTGTATTGGGTCAGGGTTATTTCAGGCGGATTTGCACCACACAGAGTTGTTTCCTCAAGATTTGTGAGCTTGAGAAGAATCTGGGGTGTTGTTAGTGAAACACAAATGTCCGTAACTGATCTCATGAAGCTGTTTTCAGGACAAGTAGGGTTTATTGTTGGACTAATTCAACATAAAACTACAAGTAAAATTAATACTAATTCAAGCCTTGGTTTGGTTGCATTAGAATGATGTCCAGTTTCTGTTCTCTCACAATGGGGGATATCAAAAGGTGCAGAGAAGGACCATTCAGTTGATTCAGTCCAAAGATGTGTAGGTTAGGTGGATGGGTAATGCACGGGGTTATGGGGATAAAGGGGGGTGGATGGGGGGGGTGCTGGGTAAGATGCTCGTTCGGAGAGTCCGTGCAGACTTGATGGGCCGAGTGGCCTCCTTCTGCACTGTAGCGATCCTATATTTCTTGATAGAGATTGTAAGAGTGGGTTTGGGCTGGAGAGGGGGAGGGGAACAGGGAATATGGTGTGATGGTGTCAGCTAAACAAAAGTTATGAAACTGGACATTCATGGGTTGATGGGATTCAACTCTCCCCAATCCATGCAGCAACTACCTCCACTTTTACAGGGCCCACCAGACACAGCTTAGGAAGAAAATGTTTGTCCTAACTTCATTTCAAGGATCAAATAAACAAATAGCAATTGAGTGAGAGAGTGGTGATCACACATCAGATAAAATGGGTAATCTTCTCTTCACACTTTACACTGGACATGTTTAAGACCAGCTGCAGCTTTCAACTCTTCCCTCACTCTTCACACCAGCACCTCACCCCTGCAGACCTCAATCACATCCTTTCAAAATCTAGAGTTAAAAAATGCAGTCTGTAACTCGATCCTGATGTCCAAAGGCTTCAAAACCAGCTATCAATTGGAAGGAAAAAAGCAAATTACTGCGGATGCTGGAATCTGAAACCCAAAGAGAAAATGCTGGAAAATCTCAGCAGGTCTGGCAGCATCTGTAAGGAGAGAAAAGAGCTGACGTTTCCAGTCCAGATGAACAAGGGATTTTCCAGCATTTTCTCTTTCCATTATCAATTGGAAGGGCCTGGTCCTTTTTAAGAAAGGCTGAATATTCCCTACTGTGTCAAGGGACCAAAACTAGACACTGTTCTGATGTAACCTAGCCAAGGCAAGTAAGAACTGTAGTTTTTATGTTTAATTATCTCAGTGATGCATCCTATTCACCCTTGTAATAGCCTCATAAAGTAAAGTTTATTTATTAGTCACAAGTTGGCATACATTAACACTGCAATGAAGTTACTGTGAAAATCCCCTAATCATCACACTCCAGCGCCTGTTCAGGTACACTGAGGGAGAATTAGCATGGCCAATTCACCTAACAAGCATGTCTTTGGACTGTGGGAGGAAACTGGAGCACCCGGAGGAAACCCACATAGTCACGGGGAGAATGTGCAAACTCCACACAGACAGTGACCCAAGCCGGGAATTGAACCTAGGCCTCCTGACGCTGTGAGGCAGCAGTGCTAACCACTGTGCCACCCTGCCGTTAAGGACATGAGTATTTCATAAGCTACAATTCTGGAGCGTAGGGGGAAAGGAAAGCGAGTGTCCTCACTTTCCTGGGAGATTCAGGTAAGTTATCACATATGGTTGATAGAACTGCTTCGGTACAGAATTCTTCACTGCAATGTATTACTCCGAATAAGTAGCCAACTTGTGTACATCAACATCCAGCACAGGAGAAAAAGAGAACTGGTCGTTTTCAGCAAAAACTAAATATGTGCGTCATTCCATGACTCAAATTCTCCACAAAATCTTCTGATTTTCCCAAATTGTCTGTTCTGCATTAATGTTTGCAAACCCCTTTGTAGAAATACTAACCCAAAAGTCTGTTTACCAGGTGCACACACTCCACAGGATGTTTTCATTCGTTACAAACAAACTGGCAGTACATCAAATGTAAACTATTTACTTAGGGACAATATAGGGGCAGGGAAAGGGCCCACTAAATTTCATAATGTTGTATATCAGCCTGTTCAAATGTTACTGGTCAGAAAGCTAACTTGAATTACTGTTACAACCAAGGAGACCCAGTCTCCTGCAGTGAAAGAGGAACCAGTTCAAAAATGGGGTGCAGTATCTATATGATGACATGAAGAACAAGGCTGACATACCTCATTCCTTTTTTAAGGAAAAATGTCTGTCATTCAAACAAAATCATCATAGAAACCCTACAGCACAGAAAGAGGCCATTCAGTGCATCGAGTCTGCACCAACCACAATCCCACCCACCCCCATATCCCTACATATTTTACCCACTAAGCCCTCTAACCTACGCATCTCAGGACACTAAGGGGCAATTTTAGCATGGCCAATCAACCTAACCCACACATTTTTGGACTGTGGGAGGAACCCGGAATACCCAGAGGAAACCCACGCAGACACGAGGAGAATGTGCAAACTCCACACAGACAGTGACCCAAGCCGGGAATCGAACCCAGGTCCCTGGAGCTGTGAAGCAGCAGTGCTAACCACTGTGCTACCGTGCCGCACATAGATGTGAAGTGGAAGTGGGAGTTCTTCTGTCTGGGTAAGTACTTCTAAAGCCTCACATTGTGCGTTTCACTCGTCCTAACAGCATTCTCAAGTTTACTGGAGGCGAGAAGGCTCTCAGACTAAGAATATCGTCAAATCACTGCCAAACAGTTTATAGGCAAGTGTTCTGATGTGATCACAATCCTCGCAAACCACCATGTCATAGTCCTTTCCTCCCCTACCCCACTGTGCAACATTTTCCAGGAGAAGCCGACACTTGCAATTCTCCAGGGGCACAGAATGTTCCCTTGCAACAGAAACGCGTTGCTACACATAACATGGTCTTCACAGATAAATCGACACTGGAAGGAGACTTGCATTTATATAGCGTCTTTCACAAACTCCAAATCAGCTTACAACCAATTGAGTACTTTTGAAATTGGGGAAATGTTACAGCCAGTTTGCATATAGCACAGTCCAACAAATAGCACTGTGTTTCAGAACTGTTTTATTGATGTTGCTTGAGGGATAAACACTGCCGGGATACTGGTGAGAACTCCCCTAGCTCATCTTCAAAATAAAGCCATGGGGGTGTTTAAAAAACTCCTAAGGAAGCAAACAGGGTCTATGTTTGATATCTCATCAGAAAGGCATCACCACTGAGACTGATCGACTTTCATTAAAAGTAGCTTTTTTTTTTGGTTTTGCTTGGACGTGCATGGTCAGGTCTTCCACATTTAGGCTTCAAATGAATGACCGCATTTGGCAGTTACAACACTTCCACTTGGGTTCGGATTGTAAATGCACTGAAGTCCCAATTCACTGAACCATGCATGAACCACGAGAAACAAAGCAAACCATTTATCAAAAGTCTCACGGAAATGACAAACAAAGCAGAAGCAGGGGAGGGAGGGGCATGTCCTGCATGAGAGAGCAAGTGATATACACCTGACCCACACATCCATGACAAAATATCATAGTAATTACAACTGATACACTGTGAGAGGTCTCAGTCAAATCAGTAGAGAAACACTGTATTTTCAGTATCGAAATGATTAATCGTTAAGCTATCACGGTTAAAGCAAGAGTTTCATTCATTTGTTGTCTCTGCTGGTGATTTCTAAGAATTATTAGTCATGAAGAAAAAGTCCACGCTGGTGTGCAAAGCCACAGATAGTGATCAGCCCTGCTCAGGCAAAGCAATCAAGCACCGGTGATTATACACCACCACAACCTCAACTTCTAGCACATGCACAGTGGCTCCTGCATATTATTAAAACAGTTGCCGCTGCATTTTAACAGAGCTTACTCATTTCAAAAGGTAGGCATGAAGTCATTCATAAAAAGAACCGCAACTCAGCACTTCAAAAATCACAAAACAACAGACTCAGAGGAGCACCGTGGGCTGCTAAGGTTGTGAATTCTGACTGGCACCAAATGCAGGCAGAGATGACTGCCCAGGATATTGATATAACCTTCAGAATATCTTTCAGACGCTTCAGTGTAAGTCACATGGAGGTCATGCGGGCTAGCATTTGGAAGATGAGGGAACTTGCGACTGCAAAATTGCGGCCATTAAAAACATCAAGGAGGGTGCACTTCGTGCACTAAAAGTGTCACAACAGTGTTGGGATGTTTACAAGTCACCAAGCAGACAATCACTGGAAGTGGAACAAAAATTGAGCTTCCTCCACTTGCCGATCGTGGCAGCAACCATGAAGGCGAGGGTGGCACAGTGGTTAGCGCTGCTGCCTCTCAGCACTGGGGAGCCGGGTTCGATTCCAGCCTCAGGTGGCTGTCTGTGTGGAGTTTCCACATTCTCCCCGTGTGGGTTTCCTCCAGATGCTCCGGTTTTATCCCACAGTTTGAAAAATGTGCGGGTAAGGTAATTGTCCATGCTAAATTCTCCCTCAGTGTACCCAAACAGGTGCCAGAGTGTGGCGACTAGGGCATTTTTACAGTAACTTCATTGCAGTGTTCATGTAAGCCGTGTTGTGACTTAAAATAAACTTTTTATGAAGTTACTGTGAAAATCTCTTAGTCGCCACACTCCAGTGCCTGTTCGGGTACACTGAGGGAGAATTTAGCACGGCCAGTGCACCTAACCAGCATGTCTTTTGCACTGTGGGAGGAAACTGGAACACCTGGAGGAAACCCACGCAGACACGGGGAGAACGTGCAGACTCCACATAGACAGTGACCCAAACTGGGATCAAACCCGGGTCCCTGGTACCGTGAGGCAGCAGTGCTAACCACTGTGCCACCGTGCTGTCCAAGATTAATTACCAAGAGCATAAAAAAAAGTTCTAGCCCCAGAAAAAACAACAGTTTTAGTATTATTGGACTAATCAACAAGCTAGTCTTATCAGGGGGCAATATTTCACCTGCAAGCAGGCTGCTAGATCACACGACGCTGACCGTTACTGCACAAAATACCAGAACATGCCAAATGTATTGTTAATCGGTTCCACAAGTGTATCATGGCTATCAATGCAATCAAAATGCACTAGGCTAGATTCAGCTGGGCCTCAACTTATGGGCATGCATTTCACCTCCACATTCATCCTCTTCCCATTTGAAAGCAATCAAGCAAAAAGGACGTGGGTGAGTGGAAGATGCCTGGATCAGGGCACTCCAACAACACTGAAAAGTGACGTCATTCAGGACAATGCAGTGATCGTCATCTACGCACACTGGCACGTCATGCATGCAGTCTGTACTATCTGCAGGATGATCTGTACTGACCTGCAAAGCCACCTTCTCAGGGGCAACTTGAGATGGCAATAAATACTAGCCTTGCCAGTATGCCCACATCCCTGGAATGAGAAAAAAGTATGGTTCTAATGTGGGATGCCCAAGCTTCCAATGCTGTGCTCCAAGGCACCAGAGACATTGTCTGCTCTACAGTGTCCAAACTGACTCACGTCAAGAACGAACAAAGTGGCTTCCTTCTGTGCCATCAACGACTCTAAATGTCAGGATGCCAGATCTCATCTGCTGCAACGTTAAATTCAGAGACCAATAATAATTTATATCGCTCATCCAAAATAGTACTGGAAAGAATTGTATTTATCTGGTGCCTTCCCCATCTTTAGGGCATCCCAAAATCCTAATCAATCAATTATATTTTTTTGAAATGGCAGCTGCTATATACAGGCAAAATAGTTTTGAGATAAATTCCTTTTCACAAAACTAAACAACGGACAAACTTGCAGAAGTGCCCATTTCCTATGGAAACCCACTGCCTGAGGAGTGAAGATATGTGCAAAATTTGGTTAAATAAAACTAGGTCGAGCATTTCAGAAAGTTACAGATTATTTAATCAATAAACTGCACAAAATCCCCTCTGAAAAAAGGAAAATAAAGTTTGAATGGTTTTCAAATACAGAGACGGCGACCGAGGGAGTGCTTTCCAAGCAAAAGCTGAACTACATCATGTTAAACTTTGCTCCACCACCCATCTTCCAATTAGCCCCAAGTCTTCCCACAAGTCTTGATACCATCTTCCACTCACCCACGTTCTTTTTCACAAGTTGGCCGCATTTGACATCTCATGCTTATTGTGAAATACAAAACTAGATGAGTAAACACTTCTGTAATGGAATTATTTTGATAAGTTATACTTGCTGCTTAAGAAAGGATAAACATGAAATGAGGCTTGTCCAATCTCTAAATAGTGCCTTAAAAATACAAGATGTGGAGATGCCGGCATTGGACTGGGGTAAACACAGTAAGGAGTCTAACAACACCAGGTTAAAGTCCAACAGGTTTATTTGGTAACAAACGCCACTGGTGGCGTTTGCTACCAAATAAACCTGTTGGACTTTAACCTGGTGTTGTTAGACTCCTTACTGTTAAAAATACAAGTCAGGAGAGTGAAACACACAAACCATTTTTTTTAGATGTTAGAACTAACCTGCTATTTTTGTACCAAATGGAATTCAGTTGCAGCCCAACACTACAAGACGTTCTTCCAAGTGTTCCCATGTATAGAGTACAGGGATGCAGATGTCAAAACCCTAGTTAGACCCCACTTAGAGTACCGTGAGAAGGAATGGGCACCACACCTTAGGAAGGATGTTTTGACCCTGGGAGGAGTTCAGCACAGGCTTACAAAAACGATACCTGGACTTCAGGATTAAATTACGAGGAGAGATTAGACAAATTAGACTTTCATTCTCTCCAATTCAGAAAGCTGAGGGGTGATCTGATAGAAGTTTACAAAATATTTACAGGGAAGGACAGGGTGGATAAGGATAAACTCTTTCCACTATTTGAAGGCTCCAGAACCAGGCGCCATAAACTAAAAGTTAGGGCCAAGCCATTCAGGAGAGATGTTAGAAACACTTCTACACACAGAGTGGAGGAGGTTTGGAACTCTCTTCCTCAAACTGTGGTGGATGCTGGTTCAATTGTTAGACAAATTTTTGTTGAGCAGAGGTATCAAGGGATATGGGCCAAGGGCAGGTACATGGAGTTAGGCCACAGATCAGCCATGATCTGATTGAATGACGGGTTCAAGGGGCTGAATGGTATTCTCCTGTTCCTATGGCAGCTGTGGTTCAGTTGGTAGCAATCATCCGAGAATATGCTTTCAAATCCCACCCCAGTGACCTAAGCAACAACCTCAATGGTCGCACTACCATCTCAGAATTAGCTGACCATTGGGCACATAATCTTAGTTGATACTTCAGTGCATTACTGAAGCACCTTCTGTTCTCTGAGGTGGATACAAAAGATCATTTGGCACTATAGAGCTTGCTATGTGCAATATGGTTGCTTTGATTTCTACACTACAACAGTGATTATGCTTCAAAACTACCATTAGCTGTAAAGCACTTTGGGACATCCTGAGGTCATGAAATGAGAGAGATAATTGCAAGTTCTTTCTTTCCATGCCCTTGTCATTTCAGTTCTAATAGGTTAAATGAGAAAAGAACATTTCAATATAGCAGAAAACTGAATGAGAAATGATTCACGGCCAGATGGCCACATTTCACATTTTAGGGTATACACTTGGAGCAGAGGAAAGTTGTCTGACAAAAACAGATTCTCAATTCTTCATCATAAGAATCAATCAGGCCTCATTTTGCTTCTAGTGGAGGGAGATGGGTCATTTCAAAAGACCAAAAACCTCATACAATTGATTTGAGATGCCCAAAATTATTTAGTAGCTGGGAACCTACGAGAGAGCGAGCTATCTTGGATCTGGTTCTGTGCAATGAGACAGGTAGGATTAAGGATCTTCTTGTGAAGGATCCTCTTGGGATGAGTGATCATAATATGGTGGAATTTCTGATACAGATGGAGGCTGAGAAAGTAGGGTCCCAAACCAGTGTCCTCTGCTTGAACAGAGGGGAGTACGATAGGATGAGGGTGGAATTGGCTAATGTAGACTGGGCGAGCAGACTGGTAGGTAGGACAGCTAAGGAGATTTTTTAAAGTACTCAGCAAAAATATATTCCGGTGATAAAGAAGGACTGTTAGAAAAAGGATAACCGGACGTGGATAACGAAGGAAATAAAGGAGGGTATTAAAATAAAATCAGATGCGTACAGAGTGGCCAAAAATAGTGGAGAATTAGTGGATTGGGAAAGCTTTAAAGAAAAACAAAGATCGACTAAGAAAGCGATTAAGAAAGGAAAGATAGATTATGAAACTAAACTAGCTCAAAATATAAAAAATGATAGTAAAAGTTTTTACAAGTATATAAAAAGGAATAGAGTGGCTAGAGTGAATGTTGGACCCTTGGAAGATGAGAGGGGGGATTTAATAGTGGAAAACGAGGAAATGGCTGAGACTTTAAATAAGTTCTTTGTGTCGGTCTTCACGGTGGAAGACACAAATAGTTTGCCGAATATTAGAGATCGAGAGTTGGTGGGAGGGGAGGTCCTTAATACAATTACTGTTACTAAGGAGGTGGTGCTTGGTAGACTAATAGGACTGAAGGTAGACAAGTCCCCGGGCCTGGATGGAATGCATCCCAGGGTACTGAAAGAAATGGCTGAGGTAATAGCAGATGCGTTAGTAGTAATTTATCAAAATTCGCTGGACTCTGGGGTAGTGCCGGCTGACTGGAAAACGGCTACTGTTACGCCGCTGTTTAAAAAAGGAAGTAGACAAAAGGCGGGTAACTACAGACCGGTTAGCTTAACATCCGTAGTTGGGAAGATGCTAGAGTCCATTATTAAAGAGGAAATAACAGAGCACCTGAATAAGAATGGTTCGATCAAGCAGACGCAGCATGGATTCATGAAGGGAAAGTCGTGTTTGACGAATCTACTGGACTTTTATGAAGATGCCACTAGTGCGGTTGACAGAGGGGAACCGGTGGATGTGGTGTTTTTAGATTTCCAGAAGGCGTTCGATTAGGTGCCTCACAAAAGGTTGCTGCAGAAGATTGGGGTACACGGAGTTAGGGGTAAGGTGTTGGCGTGGATTGGGGATTGGCTATCTAACAGGAAGCAGAGAGTTGGGATAAATGGGTGCTTTTCTGGTTGGCAGTTGGTGACCAGTGGCGTGCCGCAGGGATCGGTGCTGGGGCCTCAATTGTTTACCATTTACATAGATGATCTGGAGGAGAGGACTGAATCTAGGGTATTCAAGTTTGCTGATGACACGAAGGTGAGTGGGAAAGCGAATTGCGTGGAGGACGCGGAAAGTCTGCAGAGAGATTTGGATAGGCTGAGCGAGTGGGCGAGGATCTGGCAGATGGAATATAACGTTAGCAAATGTGAGGTTATCCACTTGGGAAGAAATAATAGTAAATTGGAATATTATTTAAATGGAGAAAAATTACATCGTGCGACTGTGCAGAGGGACCTGGGGGTCCTTGTGCACGAATCACAAAAACTCAGTCTGCAGGTGCAGCAGGTGATCAAGAAGGCGAATGGAATGTTGGCCTTTATCGCGAGGGGGATAGAATATAAAAGCAGGGAGGTCTTGCTGCAACTGTACAAGGCACTGGTGAGGCCGCAACTGGAGTACTGTGTGCAGTTTTGGTCCCCTTATTTGCGAAAGGATATATTGGCCTTGGAGGGAGTGCAGAGAAGGTTCACCAGGTTGATACCGGAGATGAGGGGTGTAGCTTATGAGGAGAGATTAAACAGATTGGGTCTGTACTCGTTGGAGTTTAGAAGGATGAGGGGTGATCTTATAGAGACATATAAGATAATGAAGGGGCTGGATAGGGTAGAGGTGGAGAGATTCTTTCCACTTAGAAGGGAAACCAGAACTAGAGGGCACAGCCTCAAAATAGGGGGGGGGGGGGCGGTTCAGAACAGAGTTGAGGGGGAACTTCTTCTCTCAGAGGGTAGTGAATCTCTGGAATTCTCTGCCCATTGAAGTGGTGGAGGCTTCCTCGTTGAATATGTTTAAATCACGGGTAGATAGTTTTCTGATCGATAAGGGAATTAGGGGATATGGGGAGCAGGCGGGTAAGTGGAACTGATTCGCTTCAGATCAGCCATGATCTTGTTGAATGGCGGGGCAGGCTCGAAGGGCCAGATGGCCTACTCCTGCTCCTATTTCTTATGTTCTTATGACTGCTACTAAGTGAACTTCGGTGGCCCTGATCTAGGGAAGAAGGTAGGCAAATGTTCACTTTTAAATTCTCAAAATACTTGTCTAACAGGAACTCCGATCATTAAAAGTAATAACGCATCTTAATAAGACCATGAAAAAACCAAAACATAGGATTCATTTCTATAACGATAGAATGATAAAATAGAAACATTATGTTAAATAAGTATAGAATTTTGATTAAATCACACTTGGAGTGCTGTGAACAGATCTGATCTCCATATTATAAAGACAAACACAAGAATAGATGCAAGATAGATTCTTTTGAATGACACTGGAACCTAGATAGGTTACACATATCAGGAAAGAGATCTCTGGAAAAGAGAAGACAAGAGGTCTGAACTGGTCTAAGATTATGAAGGGGCTTGGATGGCAGCACAGTGGCACAGTGGTTAGCACTGCTGCCTCACAGCATCAGGACCCGGATTCGATTCCCAGCTCGGGTCACTGTCTGTGTGGAGTCTGCACGTTCTCCCCTTGTCTGCATGGGTTTGCTCCGGGTACTCCAGTTTCCTCCCACAGTCTGAACGACGTGCTGGCTAGGTGCATTGGCCGTGCTAAATTCTCAGTGTACCCGAACAGGCACCGGAGTGTGGCAACTAGGGGATTTTGACAATAACTTCATTGCAGTGTTAATGTAAGCCTACTTGTGACACTAATAATAAATAAACTTAAAGGGTAGATGGTAAAAGGATGTTTCCACTTCCAGGACAGAATAGAACTAGGGGCCAGGAATATAAAATAGTTACTAATAAGTCAAATGGGGAATTCAGGAGAAACTTCTTTACTGAGAGAATAGATGCATTTAAGGAGAAGCTAGGAAAGAATGAGGGAAAGAGGAATAGAAGGATCCGCTGATGCAGTTCGGAACGGTGAGAGAAAGGCATCAACACCAGCGTGTCGGGCCAATGGCCTGTTTGCGTGCTGTAAATACTTTGCACCCAAGGAGAGCATTTGAGACAGTCCAGCATAATTACTGAAGTAAGAGGGTGCACCAGTCTTTCACTTTTGCAAGTAGTGTAGGTACATCGAGGTGCTCGAGGCAAACAATGAGGACAGTTGGTGGTGGGAGAACGTTGGACGACACCCAAAGTTAGCAAAGTGCAAAGCTACCGGAATTTAAAATCAATTTCCAAACTTGTTTTACAGTCAGAATGTAAATTGCCTTATTTATATGAAAAGTGCATCCATTATACCGCCATAAACCCACGTAATTATTCCAACCACATCAGAAAGCTGTCCTCTGAATCCTACGCTTCAGGATAACGAGGGAACATTAACATGGTTTATTCTAACAAGACGAGCAAAAAAAAATGTTCACCAGCTACATTGTTCATGCTGTAATTCGCGTCCAAGATTTACTAAGCAAAACACCACTGCCCACGCACAGCAACGAAAAACACTGAGTGTGAACAGCCGGTGTACACCAACTACATCTATGGATTCAACCATTCAAGACCCTGCAGCAATATTTCTACAATTAAAAAAAATCATGGTATGTAATTTAGATAGTTCTGCAAAATTCTGCAAGAGATAGTTCACGTATCATGCTTAAGGATAAGCATTGTCTCGTACTCCTGAACATTATAAAGAAAAAAACATTGTACAAATTACAACACATTCCTACTGGCCCATGTTGGCAGGTAATTCCACACAAAGTAATCTCTCCAATATCTGTACATTTACTGGCGCCTCTCAAACTAGAAGTAGCCTGGGAGAAATTTATTTATTTTTTTTCAAAAATATACTTGATTCACAAAACAAAACTCTCCAATAAAACATTGCAAAATGACAGATCCAAAAGTCATAAACAGTGCAAAAAAAGAATCATTTTTACAGTACAATACAGTGCTTATTTACAAAAACATTACATTTCATTACATTTCATTTCTTAAAACTATATACATGTGTCAGAGTTTACTGTGTGCCGTTATTTTTCAGGTTGGCACACAGTTACGCAGGCCGAGGGTATTCTGCAGTTACCCGGCCCTCGGTCTGCCTCGGTTGAGACGCTTTACACGGTGGCCTTTCCCCATTGTGCCTTGGCGGCGGCTGCCCCAATCTTGAGCGCGTCCCTGAGCACGTAGTCCTGGACCTTGGAATGTGCCAGTCTGCAACACTCGGTCGAGGACAATTCTTTCAGCTGGAAGATCAGCAAGTTTCGGGCGGACCAAAGCGCGTCCTTCACCGAGTTGATGACCCTCCAGCAGCCTGGGAGAAATACTTCATGTGGAAGTGCCCTTGGCTTGACTTTGGAACTAAAAGCTTTGGCCAGCAAGAACAGCTTAAACACAGTCAGGGCACTTTTACATAAAATGGGTTTCCAACAGTTTTAAGGAGATTCGAGGTATAACAGTTGGTACACCTTCCCTTGTACATGCTCAGGATCATACAGCACATCGTACTTTCCCCTTTAATATTAAGTATTGCACGGTTAAAAAGGAACCAGCCGGCAGGCATTTGTACAGAGGAAACATGCGTGGGCGTAATATTTTCTGGAAACTGTAGAGGGTTAAGTGCTTGCAAAGTTAATGCAATTCCACTGGCAATTTCAGTTTTTAAAATGTGGAAATTTATTTCCCCTTTTATGGATTTGAAGCTTGGGTTGAATTTACAAAGTAGCACTTAATGTCTGTTCTTGTTCTACGGGAGTAGAAAGATTGGGAATGGAGTGGTGGTGGAGGTGCTCATAGAATCCTACAGCGCAGAAAGAGGCCACTCGGCCCATCGAGTCTGCGCCAACCACAATCCCACCCAGGCCCTATCCCCATATCTATACATATTTACCCACTAATCCCTCTAACCTATGCATCCCGGGACACTAAGGGGCAATTTAGGTGGGAGAAGAGAGGAAAAAAACTGCAGCAGACAACAAACTCTGTACACACACACACACACACTAGTGCCAACTATTCTCAAAATAAATACCTGCACCAAAACAAAAATGGAAAAGTTTGGCACAAAATCAGAGAGAGAATAAAAAGGTCAACATTCTTTCCTGGGTAATAATTGTAAGGGATGTACAGAGGATCATCACTACATGACAGAGAAACTTGAACTCTTAGGCTCCAAGCCTGAAGACTGTGCACTCAGTCTCTTATCTGCAACACTTGCAACACTGCATCCAAACCACATCCTCCACGGCCCTCAATTAACAATGAGGCCCTGGAGAGCGCGAACAAAAGGCTCTTTGCTGCAGCCTGCGCACACGAGGAAAAGATGAAGACTCGAGTCCACTGAACTTCCATTCATCACCCATCCATTCAGGCAGCTGTACAGCTCCCCTCAGACAGCCTGAACATAATAGGGAGCTCAGAAAACAAACACGGTCACCATAAACAACACAGAATTTCAGCAACTATCAGGCAAATGCTGCACTGTGAGCACATCAGCAAAAGACACGTTGACCACAGCAAGGCCATGATCAGCCACTCCAGCAAATAGCAATGGAAATTAAACTCTGATCTGCATCCTCAGAATTTGGCTAGATTATATAACCATGTACTGTCACAGAGCAACTAAAAATTAGACGCATCCCAGATCTCTTTACTGCAGCCAAACAACCAGAGACAGTGAATCAATGGCAATGCTACAGCGACATGTCTAGTGGACAGTTGCCATACTTGCATTGGTCTAGAGTATGATCTGGTTGAATGCCATACTCCTGTTCCTATGATTTACTAGTTCACTGTAACAGCTTTTCATGTTAGTAACACCAATCATCAGATCTCACATGGGGCAAAGCACAGAAGAGATAGGAATGTATCTAGCCAGGCCTGACTTCAAAATAATTGTAACAGTGAATGGAACAGTGGCACAGTGGTTAGCACTGCTAGCTCACAGCGCCAGGGACCCGGGTTCGATTCCTGGCTTGGATCACTGTTTGTGCGGAGCTTGCACGTTCTCCCCGTCTGTGTGGGTTTCCTCCGGGTGCTCCGGTGTCCTCCCACAGTCCGAAATATATGCTGATTAGGTGCATTAGCCATACGAAATTCTCCTTCAGTGTACCCAAACAGGCACCAGTGTGGTGACTAGAGGATTTTCACAGTAACTTCATTGCAGTGTTAATGTAAGCCTGCTTGTGACACTAATAAATAAACTTTAAACCTTTTCATTCAACATCAACATAGATGGAATGGCCGACTCCTTCACTGTCATGGAATCATATAATCCCTACAGTGCAAAAGGAGGCCATTTGGCCCATCAAGCCTGCACCGACAACAATCCCATCCAGGCCCAATCCTCATAACCCACGTATTTACCCTGCCAGTCCCTCTGATACCAAGGGGCAATTTTGCACGACCAATCCACCTAACTCGCAAACCTCTGTCGGTATGCATGACTATTAAGGCTGCCTGTTGCAGCATTACATTTGGGAAAATATGGTCTGTTTAAGTGTAACTTTGGGCAGGATTCCAAGAAAATGAAGCATTAGAAACTCATTACTACCGGGACATTTCAACGTCGAAAGACACGAGGAACATTCCAAAATGGATTTACAGAAATGGCTAACTCAGCAAAAAAGGCAAAGCAGTAATGCACATTATTGCTTTCTGCTGTTGCAAATCCATTGCAACAAAGAATTAATATAATGCTTAAAAAAAAGACCCCTCAATACAAATAACACTTAAGGGGAGATAAAGTAAATTATCTGAAAATGAGCAGGCGTGATCATTTTGGAATGAAAACACTCAAAGCATTTTACAGTAATTAGTGGGTTTTTTGTTTGCCATAATTTGGGTCTTTTTCAAAATCTGTTCAATTAGTTTTCATGGCTGAACCTTCAATTCCTCATGAGTCAAACATATAATTTAAAACACCTGATGAGTGAGTAAGATGACTTGGTATCAATATACCGCTGCCATAAGACATAGGAGAAGAATTAGGCCACTCGGCCCATCGAGTCTGTTCCGCCATTCAATCATGGCTGATATTTTTCTCATCCCCATTCTCCTGCCTTTTCCCCATAACCCCTGATCACCTTATTAATCAAGAACCTATCTATCTCTGTCTTAAGGACACTCAATGACCTGGCCTCCACAACCTTCCGCGGCAAAAGGTTCCACAGATTCACCACTCTCTGGCTGAGGAAATTCTCCTCATCTCTGTTTTAAAGGATTGTCCCTTTAGCCTGAGGCTGTGCCCTCTGGTTCTAGTTTTTCCTACTAGTGGAAACATCCTCTCCATGTCCACTCTATCCAGGCCTCGCAGTATCCTGAAAGTTTCAATAAGATCCCCCCCCACACCCTTCTAAACTCCAACGAGTACCGACCCAGAGTCCTCAACCGTTCCTCATACGACAAGCTCTTCATTCCAGGGATCATTCTTGTGAAGCTCCTCTGGACCCTTTCCAGCACATCCTTTCTTAGATGCGGGGCCCAAAACTGTTCATAATACTCCAAATGGGGTCTGACCAGAGCTTTATACAGCCTCAGAAGTACATCCCTGCTCTTGTATTCTAGCCCTCTCAACATGAATGCTAACATTGCATTTGCCTTCCTAACTGCCGACTGAAGGTTAACCTTAAGAGAATCTTGAACAAGGACTCCCAAGTCCCTTTGTGTCTCTGATTTCCTAATGTCCCCATTTAGAAAATAGTCTACACCTCCATTCCTCCTTCCAAAGTCCACAACCTCACACTTTTCCACATTGTATTCCATCTGCCACTTCTTTGCCCACTCTCTTAACCTGTCCAAGTCCTTCTGCAGCCCCCTCCTGCTTCCTCAATACTACCCTGTCTCTCTACATATCTTTGTATCTGCAAACCTAGCAGCAGTGTCTTCAGTTCCTTCTTCCAAATCGTTCATGTATATTGTGCCATGTGCTCCAAAAGGTACCCACTGCACAAAGGACACTCCTAATCACTTCAATAAGCTGAAATGAAAACATCACGCTCCCAGATAGATTGGGCTGAATCCACAAATCAGATTCAGTCGAAGCAAATGAAAAGCAGAGGTAAAACAAAATACTTAAGGTGACACTGTGAACTATTTTGACAACCAAATTAAATTTGCAGCCCTTCTGTCGACAGCTCAAGTAACTGACAAGCCACGACTGTTGCACAAATTCATCCCTGACTCCTTTTAAAGCAGACGCAAGTTCCTTAACATTATTAATTATTTCAATCACAGTAGATCATAATGTGAAAAAAACCTCATGGTTGCCTGGATAGAAATTTACTGGGTTGGCGCTGAGACATAGCCTTTTAGACTTTTGGTCTGACATGACAAACCCTTCCTGGTTGTAGAAATCAGCCATTGAGTTCAAATTGTTTGCACAATGACAAACTCGTGTTCATTTTTTACCCAACAACATACTTCATTCTTAAAATTTGTAAAAGTACATGACAAAATATTTTGACTTGAAAATTACAGAAGTGCAATAACATTCAACTTGTCTCCATAAAACATGCTCCGCTCTAAGGTGCCTCAATACAATCGTAATACTCTTAATATTTACTATAGGCCCCCAAATTGTAATAGAGATGTGGAGGAAGAAATTGCTAAGCAGATTATGGATAGATGTGGGGGTCACAGGGTAGTTGTCATGGGTGACTTTAACTTTCCAAATATTGATTGGAACCTTTGTAGGTCGAATAGTTCGGATGGGGCAGTTTTTGTGCAGTGTGTGCAGGAGGGTTTCCTGACACAATATGTGGATAGGCCGACAAGAGGTGGGGCCACATTGGATTTGGTACTGGGAAATGAACCGGGCCAAGTGTTAGATTTGGTTGTGGGAGAGCACTTTGGAGATAGTGACCACAATTTGGTGTCTTTTGTTATTGCAATGGAGAGGGATAGGGCCGTACGGCAGGGCAAGGTTTAGAATTGGGGGAGAGGTAATTATGACGCAATTAGGCAAGAATTAGGGGGCATAAGATGGGAACAGAAACTGTCAGGGAAAGGCACTAATGAAAAGTGGAACTTTTTCAAGGAACAAATACTGTGTGTCCTTGATAGGTATGTCCCTGTCAGGCAGGGAGGAAATGGCCGAGTGAGGGAACCATGGTTCACAAAAGAGGTGGAATGTCTTGCAAAAAGGAAGAGTGAAGCTTATGTAGGGATGAGGAAACAAGGTTCAGATGGCTCGATTGCGGGTTACAAGTTAGCAAGGAATGAGCTGAAAAAGGGGCTGAGGAGAGTTAGGAGGGGGCATGAGAAGTCCTTGGCGGGCCAGATCAAGGAAAACCCCAAGGCTTTTTACTCTTATGTGAGGAATAAAAGAATGACCAGGATGAGGATAGGGCTGGTCAAGGACAGTAGTGGGAACTTGTGTATGGAGTCAGTAGAGATAGGAGAGGTGATGAATGAATACTTTTCTTCAGTGTTCACCAAGGAGAGGGGCCATGTTTTTGAGGAAGAGAAGGTGTTACAGGCTAATAGGCTGGAGGAAGTAGATGTTCGGAGGGAGGATGTACTGGCAGTTTTGAATAAACTGAAGGTCGATAAGTCCCCTGGGCCTGATGGAATATATCCTAGGATTCTTTGGGAGGCAAGAGATGAGATTGCAGAGCCTTTGGCTTTGACCTTTGGGTCCTCACTGTCCACGGGGATGGTGCCAGAGGACTGGAGCTGCTCCTTCCTCAGTTTCACCCGAGGAAGGAACAGCGCTCCGAAAACTCGTGATTCCAAATAAACCTGTTGGACTTTAACCTGGTGTTGCGAGACTTCTTACTATGCCCACCTCAGTCCAACACCAGCGTCTCCACATCATGGCTACCACAATATGGTTCCAAGTCAGGATGGTGAGAGGTTTGGAATGAAGCTTGCAGGTGGTGGTGTTCCCATGTGTTTGCTGCCCTGGTCCTTCTAGATGGTGTTTTGAAGGTGCTATCGAAGGTGACTTGCTTGCCTTGCTTCCATTCCAGTTCAGTGGGTTCTGAGATGGCTGACAAGTCCAATGCATGACTCTGCCACACATGATGGTGGGAGATATAGGAAGGATATCAGAGGTAGGTTCTTTACGCAGAGAGTGGTTGGGATGTGGAATGGACTGCCTGCAGTGATAGTGGAGTCAGACACTTTAGGAACATTTAAGCGGTTATTGGATAGGCACATGGAGCACACCAGGATGATGGGGAGTGGGATAGCTTGATCTTAGTTTCAGATAAAGCTCGGCACAACATCGTGGGCCGAAGGGCCTGTTCTGTGCTGTACTGTTCTATGAAGCAGGTAATGCTTCAAGGGTCAGGTAGATGATGAGTTAATTGGAGGTTTGTGCGTTCACTAAAATGCTTCAGCATCCCTTCTGCATGTTCCCAATGAAGTCTCCCAGTTTTGATTGGTCACAAGCCAGAGATTCCCATGATTCGGTTGGATGTTTGATCTCCTCAGAGATGCTTTGTGGACATCCCTAATGTGTTTCTGCTTTTCTCCTTGGGGTCGCCTGCCATGACCAAATTCCAGGTAGAGCAGTTGCCTCTGGAGTCTGGTGTCAAGCATACGAATGTCCCGCCCCACAGAGTCGATTTTGGGCGGTCAGCACATTGATGCTGGGTATGTTAGCTTGGCAGTGAATGCTACTGTTGAATTGCCTTTCCTGTCACCAGATTTGGTGCAAAAGCAACACCCCAGTTGCAAGCAGTACTTCCCCAGTGCTTTGAGGTGCCTGCTGTAGGTTGTCCAAGTCTCCAAAGTATACAAAAGCACAGGAATCACCTCTATCTGGTAAATCAGGACCCGAGTCTCAGCTTTGAATCTCTCAAATATTATTTTCCCCAGTCACCTTGAAGGTTGAGCTTGTATATTAGAGGCAATGAAGAATTTTGTCTTCTATGTCTGCCTTAGAGGAAATTGCCAAGATAAGGGAAATGGTCCACATTTTACAGGATCTGACTGGTGATCCTAATCAATGAGGAGAGGAATGGTGCTGTGACAGCAGATCAAAAGAGGACTGTTGTTTTCCAGGTGTTTAGGGAAAGGGCCATTTTCTCATATGCTTTGGAGGAGTCAATGATCTGGAGCTCAGTTTTTGACCACATCTGTTAGCAGCATCTGCAACCTGGAGCTCAGTGAATGAAGCTGCAGCAATTTTGCTTTTGGATTGGAGACAGTTTACACCTTACTGTGACTCTGGAAGGAGCTCCTTGACCACTGGGAGAAGGTAATTGAGGAGGACACTCAATGTGGCAGACAGCAGGGAACTCCTCTATAGTTACTGCCATCACATTCAATCTCCCTTCCTGATCAGAGTCACGGTCACAGTGAGATCCCCCGGCATGCATTCCGCTTCCCAGAGAGATAGGAGGCTGTGCAGCCAATCCCAGCGTGTGTCGGAATTTCAGGAGGGATTCCATCTTCTCCAAGGCTTTAATGTTTCTCAGCTGTCAAAATGCCTTTTCAACTTCGTTCAAGACTGCTTGGAGACTGAGCTGGATATCGTACTGAGGAATAGAGGTGAGGATGTTCAAGTTGAAGACAGAAGCTTGGTTGAGGAGTTGTGTCAAAATATTCTCTCCAACAAGTACTGACAGTCTCCTTGTCCTTCAATGAACTCCCTCCATGCCTGCTCTCAGCAGAGTGGGCCTCTTGACAGTGCTAAATAAACATCATTGCTATTCTCAAGTTGTTGATCTCCTAGTCTTTCCACTCACTATTTGTTCTTTATGCCTTGGCTTTTACGCTGTACTTTGCTTTCAGACACCTGTAGGACTGCTGCTTTTCTCTTGTGGTGTGGACCATTTCCAGTCGGTGAAAGCTTTGTGTTTCTGCTCGATTGGATGCTGTATCTCTTGGATGTTTTAATCAAATCAGCCACATTGTTTCCTGGTAGATGTGCCAAGGACCTCCTCGCCGGCGCTCGCTATGGTGGACTTACAGGTCAACAAGGCACTATGGACACATTATAGCTCCTGGAGGTTGGGGATTGAGAGGTTAGCAATGAGGCAATGACCAAGAAGGGATGCCTTGATGGGATATTTGAGGCCTTCTGCTTGCTGCACTGCTTCTGCTGCCTCCACTGTTTGGGGGTCAGACGGATGGAGATGGTAGTTCAGATAATCCGTTCAGCAGTCATCAATACCCCTCATGGCATGGGTAATGTGGTCATCTGCTTGAACAATTACATGGTTGAGCAGATGTGCCAGTGCTTGGACTGTGGATGCTGCCATGGGGCCTTGTGCTCCTCTCACTGGTGGAACAGGATGCTGGCTATGTTTGAGCTTTGCGTCAAGAGGTGGTGATCTCATTTGAAATATGTAAGATTCTGAGAGGCTGAACAGGGTGGACAAAGAGATTGTTTCCACTGGTCGGGGAATCTAAACCACTGCAGCAGTGTCAGGATATGGGGTTGACCATTTAGGACTGAGAGGAGGAGAAATTTCTTCACTCAAAGAATTGGGAATCATTGAAATTCTCTATCCCAGAGAGTTGTAGATGCTCCAATGTTGACAATATTAAAGGCTGGGATGGACAGATTTTTGATCTCTCAAGAAGTAAAGGCAGATAAGTAGTCAGGAAAGTGGAGTTGAACACCAAGATCAACCGTGATCATATTGCTGATGGAGCAGGTTCGGTGAAGTGTATGGTCGATTCCTGCTCCTATTGTCTGTGTTCTTGTGAGGACTCGGTTTGATTTTGCTTCTCCTACTCCTTCCTTGCCACTCATGCCCTTCCATAAATTTGCATCCTTCCAGGCTGCGGCATTGAAATCTCCAAGGAGAATAAGTTTGTCGCCTGTTGGGACTAAATAAAAATAATCTTGGGGTTTCTCAAAGTTGGTGTAGAATTCCACCTTCGCCTCATTAGTTTTAAACCTTCCCCAGCTCAAACACACAAGCAAAGGACGTACAAGCAGTCTCCGCAGAGATGGGCAGTTGGAAAAACGTTTATAGAAAAAGGATTAAGTTCACAGGGTTCAACACCATCAAGCTGGAGGCCCCTCATCTGAAGTCCCTGTAGACGGCTCGTTCCTGTAGACATCTGGAGGTTCTCACCAATGGAGCTTTGGCGTGGAGGAATAGACAGAGCTGGATCAATTCACTTTGTCTCAGTTTTTCAGGTTTCCAAATATAGACAACTTATTCCTAGCTGAGGATTCTCTGGCGTGGCCACAGAATTTCAAGACCGGAAGGCCAGCTGTGGCACCCAGAACTGAGCACAATACTCCAGCTAAGGTTGAATCAGTGTCCTATAAAAGTTTAACATAACTTCCTTGCTACAATTTTATTCTCAAGACTCCTACCATTCATAGACAGAATCTTGAGGCTTCCATTTCCTCCACTCCAGAGAGTCATTTTTGTTACTCATTATTTCCCATATGGTCATATCCTTACAAGCTGCACACTTATTTCAGAGACTGCAACAAACTAGTCATCAATTACAGCACCTATGTGGGTCATAACAACCAGCTTCTGAATCTCGATCCCCATCACTTTCTTTTCCTCTTTCGAGCCTCACTCTGTTTTATGAGTTTAAATCCTCTGCTGTATTTATTTTCAGTGCAAGGACATTGGTGCCAATCCAAATTAGGAGCCTGATGAGATTTCCACCCCTATTGATACTTGGTAGTGTGGATGAACAGAGGGATCTGGGTGTCCATGTGCATAGATCCCTGAAAGTTGGCACCCAGGTTGATAGGGTTGTTAAGAAGGCGTACGGTGCGTTAGCTTTTATTGGTAGAGGGACTGAGTTTCGGAGCCAGGAGGTCATGCTGCAACTGTACAAAACTCTGGTGCGGCCGCATTTGGAGTATTGCGTACAGTTCTGGTCGCCGTATTATAGGAAAGATGTGGAAGTGTTGGAAAGGATGCAGAGGAGATTTACCAGGATGTTGCCTGGTATGGTGGGAAAATCGTATGAGGAAAGGCTGAGGGGCTTGAGGTTGTTTTCATTAAGAGAGAAGAAGGTTAAGAGGTGACTTAATAGAGGCATACAAGATGATCAGAGGATTAGATAGGGTGGATAGTGAGCCTTTTTCCTCGGATGGTGTTGGCTAGCACGAGGGGACATAGCTTTAAATTGAGGGGTGAGAGATATAGGACAGATGTTAGAGGTAGGTTCTTTACTCAGAGAGTAGTAAGGGCGTGGAATGCCCTGACTGCAGCAGTGGTGGACTCGTCAACGTTGAGAGCGTTCAAGTGGTTATTGGATAAACATATGGATGATATTGGAATAGTGTAGGTTAGATGGGCTTTAGATTGGTACCACTGGTCGGCACAACATCGAGGGCCGAAGGGCCTGTACTGTGCTGTAATGTTCTATGTTCTATTTCAAACTGCACAAATCACCACCATCTTGCTAATTAATTTTGCAGTGAATCCACTTAACTATAAAAACAGCCCAACCAAGGTTAAACCTGCACAGAAACCAGAGCCACCCACCCCTGTTCTGACAATGGATTAAATCCAATAATTGGGGAAAGACATTTATGTCAGCAATGCAGGGGGAATCTGGTTGGGAGTTTAGACTAGTAGGTTGATCATTCAGTTGGTAATATCTGGATGTTACCTGGAGCTGCTGGTAACAGTTTATATCTGCCACAGTTAAACCTCCTGCCCTCCAGACATGCTGGCAAAATCCATTCCTTGAAGTAGCTCATGACACTAAGGGAAACAGTTGAGTCACCTCATTATTTTTACAGCATGGCTGGATTTGCAGGATTCCTGGAAAGGATTCGTACAGTGTTCCGCATCACCAGCTTTAAGTTTCAGCTCTGGGAAGTGACAAACAAGAACAAAATGTCCAATTACCATTGGGAGTAACTGGCCTATCATTGCAGGTCAAGATAAGTCGAGGGAAGTTGTCATAAAACAGCAGAGCACAAAGCAGCAGCAGGGTGGAAACGTGGCTTCACACCTGCAATCCCGCACACTAATCTCCCAATCTTAAGAGCAACAAACAAGTGCCTTTACTGTCCTGTGCCAGTCTTGCACAATTTGTATTACCCATATCTTGGGGGACTGCCCCGCTCTCCAGCAGAGACAGAGAAGTTTGTGCAGGTGCTGCAGTAATACTGGCCTTTCATGATGAGTTCAGGAGTTAGAACAATGGCAAATGAGTTGATAGCTCTGCTAAATTCCTCCAGTGTGGATTTAACATCCAGCTCTTCCTTAACAGGTAGGCTTTCAATGCTGTCTAGAACTTCCCCAGTGATCACATTGTCTCTAGAATACAACTCAAGATAGTGTTCTGCCCATTACTCCAACTGTTGTGTGCAATCAGTGAAGATCTCCACTGCCTTTGAGTCGAATTGAGTCACTCTCTGTGCTGATAGACCTGTTGTCTTTTTGATCCGATCACATTCGTGAACCAGATGGGTTTTTACAACAATGATAGTTTCACGGTCACTATTACTGAGGCTAGCTTGATTATTCCCGATTTACTGAATTCAAATTTCACCAACTGCCATATCCCCAGGGCATTCATCCGCCTGGGCTTTCTGGATGACTAGCCCAGTGACATTACCACTCCACCAACGTCTCTCAGTCAAGGGTCGGCTGACCATGCAGTCATTTTTCAGATTAGGTTTGCCCTACTTTTTGTGAACAGCATACACCTGGGTAACTTTACAATTTCATTTTGGTAGTTGCCAGTGTTGTAGCTTTATTGAACCAGTTTGGATAGAGGTGCAGCTAGTTCTGGAGCATGTCTTCAGCATTACACCTGGAATTTTGTCAGGGCCCATAGCCTTTGCTGCATCCAGTATGCTCAGTCACTTCTTGGTGTCTTGTGGAGTGAATTGAACTGGCTGGCGTCTGGCATCTGGGACGGTGGGGACCTCAGGAGGAGATCAGGGTGGATCATCAACATGACACTTGCGGCTGAAGATGGCTGCAAATATTACAATCATGCCTTTTGCACTCGTGCTAGGCTCTACCATCATAGAGGTTGGGGTTGCTCATGGAGCTTCTTCCTCCCATTTGTTGTGGGATCATTTAATTCTGCTGTGCTACCTCCAGTGATTCATGTGGTTCCTGTATTGTTGCTTCACCAGATTGGCACCTTGTTTTTAGGTACACCTGATGCTTCTTCTGACTCTTCTGTACTTCTCACTGAAGCAGAGTAGATCCCGTAGCTTGACAGTAATGGCTAAGTGAGGAGTACACCTGGTGATACCTCAGGTTCCCAACTGCAATTGCTCCACTATTGGAGGCTGTGCCTTCAGTTGCTAAGGCTCCAAGCTCTGGAATTTCCTCTCTGTACTCCCTGCCCCTCCACCTCACTTTCCTCCTTCAAGACAATTTTTAAAACCAGCTCTCTGGATCTATTATCACCTTCTGTGGCCCAGTGTAACAGTTTTGTTTATAATGCCCCTATGAAATTCACTGGGGCATTCACTAAGTTGAAGATCCTATGTAAATGTCCTTGTTGTCATGAGGTGATGTTACGATGGACAGCTCTGCTGCGGCTGGTAGCCCACAGAGCCTTGTATTACATGGCCACATTGCGGGGCAGCTTGTAGAATATCTTGGAAATCCAGTGCTGTAGAATCCATTCTATTTATACTGCGAAACTGGAGAAACAATTAAGGGATGCTCCATGTTGTGGCTTAACTCCTGAACAATGGATTAAATCCAATAGTCGGGGAAAGACATTTATGTCAGCAATGCAGGGGGAATCTGGTTTACACTAGTAGGTTGATCATTCAGTTAGTAATATCTGGATGTTACCTGGAGCTGTTGGTGACAGCTTATATCTGCCACAAGTAAAGCTCCCCCCCCCCCCCACCCCCCCCAATCTCCCAATCTTAAGAGCAACAAACAAGTGCCTTTACTGTCCTGTGCCAGTCTTGCACGATTTGCACCGACTTTCAAAGCAGTCCTCGGAGAAGAAAGAACAAGATTCTTGGCTCAAGGTGGTGAGAAAGAGAGAAAGTAAGGGAAACCACCAAGGGTTAAACAAAAAAAAATGCTTTGATATTCATTGCACCAGAAAAATAACTTTGATCAAAAAATTCTGAACTTCTATTAAGTTCTAAACATCAGTCTTGTGAAAGTGGCAGAAGGAGGGGGAAAGGCGGGGACACCAGTCACAAATTGCAAGTAGAAGTTTTAGTGCCAGCCAAGAACCTGACAGAGAGGATGCTGATTACAGGAAGCAGTTACGATTGATAAGATACTGCAGAGGTATTTGCTGGAGTCGGCACCATAGTGTGAAACGGAGTGGTCACGTAACTCGTGCTTATGTTCTCAATTCATTCCCAAAGCATTGACGGTACATTACTATGAGGAGGTAGGCGAACCCTCCAAGAACAAAGGATCAAGGAATTCCTCATGAAGTTTGACAGGATCTTGATGGTTCTCATCATTACACGTTGAAGAAAGCTGAGGAACTTTAATGTGACACCAAAAGTCTGATCATTAAACATTTCTCTTTGATTGTGCTCAGTCCATTTCTTTTTGTAAAGGAAACTTAGTTCACATTCAAGGTCCAGTTAACTGTGGAGGAAAAGCAGCTCACTGCACTTCTTGAAAATGAGAGTGTGATTATTAAATTGTACCACAAAGAAATCTTGTACCCTCCTCTCTCATCCCTGAAGGTACTGATTCTTGCTGAGCTGTTGTTTCATAGCCGGTAGCCAGCCTGGCGGGACATCGTCCAAACGGCCACCCTGCCCCACATTTCCACTGGACCCCGCTCACCCAGCAAGGTATGGCAATCAAATGGCAAACCTGCTCAACTCTTGTGATCTCGAGCTATATCTGAGTGTGCTTTTACTCACACTGTCATGATTAAGCCACATGAATGTTTTTGACTAAGGCTTTAAGAAAGCGAGCTCCCACTGAACCATCTTCGTACACTGAAATAATGAGCTGGTATGCCCATGTTCAACTCATTCACCAACACTTTGATGATGTGTTTGGTCTCCGAACAAAATGTAATTACACCCCTTCCAAACTAACCCCACCCCACTCCCAAAACCTTACATAGTTTCTCATTTTGACTGTACTGATATATTCATGGGAGAAAATGAATGCCCTTGCATGTCTCCCCCTCCTCATTCAACCACTGGAGTGGGACATGAGTGGTCCATGAACAATGAGAAGCTTAAATGACATTCATGTACAAGTTCTTCAACTTTCTTAGTCTTGTAATGATGAGAACCAACAATTTCATCCTTCCAGTATACTGATGATACTTTCTTCCAAACCTGCATCTCGCTGTTCTCTTGGATAAGTCTAATATTCTGACCTAAAACATACTTCCTGGCATTCTATTCCATCTATTAATTATCCTCAGTGAAAAGGAATACTTGCTAATATCTATTCTAACTGTGACTCTCACAACTTTGTTCTCCGTGATACACTGAAATCTGGTCTGGGTTTACATCCAGTATTCTATACACCTCTATCTGGTCTGCTCAAGAAGCCTAGTCCGGTAAGTATTTCCTCAGTTCCCTTTCCTCTAACAGCACGGTGGCACAGTGGTTAGCACTGCTGCCTCACAGCGCCAGGGACCCGATTCCCGGCTGTGCGGAGTCTGCACATTCTCCCTGTGTCTGCGTGGGTTTCCTCCGGGTGCTCCGATTTCCTCCCACAGTTTGAAAGACATGCTGGTTAGGTGCACTGGCCGTGCTAAATTCTCCCTCAGTGTACCCAAACAGGCGTCGGAGTCTGGCAACTTGGGGATTCTCACAGTAACTTCATTGCAGCGTGAACGTAAGCTTACTTGTAACTAATAATAAACTGTTCTAACTCGAAGACCATCTCATTGCACTGCCTCAAAGAGACTTTGCTTTTAGTTTGTGTGTTACAGTAAAATTCTCAAAGCTTGAAATCCTCTTGTGTGATCCTTCCAAGTCAGTCGCTGGAAATTTAAATATCTTTTTACAAGTTATCCGTCTGTACAGGGATCAATTTATATACTTTTACATTACATTCTATTCCTCCATTTATAAACGCTAGGAACCCATATTCTTTTTTAACCATCTTATCAACTTGCCATCTTTAAGGAACTTATCCAAGTTCTCTTTGCTGAGACAATTTTCAACGTCATGCCATTCATAGCGTACTGTCTCTCCATATTAACCCTCCCGAGTGCTTGCTTCACACTTCTCCGGAGTCAACGTGAAACTCCATCGGACATGTTTTTCCCCATTTCACCATCCTGTCAATATCATTCTGAAGCCTATAACTATCCTCATTACTATTGACAACTTGGCAAACTGCAACTTGATAACACTGATCCTAACACCTGAATCAAGGTCATTCATAGAAATTGAATGGACCCAAAGTCAAGCTTTGGCAACCATCAATGCAAACCACCTTCCATCCTTCTTTGTTTCACTGTCACCAAGCCAATTTCATATCCAAACCACCACTTTTCCCTTAATTCCATGGGTTTCCATCTTCTGAATAAGCCTCCTGTGCGACACTTTGTTGAATGCCCTCCAGAAGCATAACATCCAGTGCACTGGCTTAACTGACCTTCTCCGTTGACTCTCTGAGAATTCAATCAAATTTTTTTTCTTTATTATTTCAAAGGATGTGGGCATCATTGGCAAGGCACGGTAGCACAGTGGTTAGCACTGCTGCCTCGCAGCGCCAGGAACCCGAGTTCAACCTTGGGTCACTGCCTTTGCGGAGTCTGCACATTCTCCCCGTGTCTGCGTGCGTTTCCTCCGGGTGCTCCGGATTCCCCTCTCAGTCTGAAAGACGTGCTGGGGTTAGGTGCATTGACCATGCTAAATTCTCTCTCAGTGCACCCAAACTGGTGCCAGAATGTGGCGACTAAGGGATTTTCACAGTAACTTCATTGCAGTGTTAATGTAAGCCTACTTGTGGCACTAATAAAATAAAAATAAATAGACATTTGTTGTCCATTTCTTGAACTTAGTGGTTTCTTAGGCCATTTCAAAGGGCAGTTAAGTGTCAACCATATTGCTGTAGGTCTGGAGTCACATGTAGGCCAGACCAGGTAAGGATGGCAGATTTCCCTCCCTAAAGGACATTAATGAACCAGATGGGTTCTTACTATCTATGGTAGTTTCATGGTCACCATTACTGAGACTAGCTTCATCTTGCAGATTTATTAACTGATTTTAAATTCCACCAGCTGTGGTAAGATTTGAACCCATGTCCCCAGAACCTCTGGACTGCTAGTTCAACAACATAACCAGTATAGCACTGTTCCTCCCGAGACAATACCACCAACTCCCCAATTTCGTGAGAGACAATTTGCCATGAACAAATCTGTGCTGGCTCTGATTTCTCCTTTCCAACTGAAAATTGATGTTTATCCCTGATAAACGTGTCTAATAACTATCTGACCACTGATGGGAGCTCTATAATTTCCCACTCATCTTATCAAATAGCAAGTTATTAGTGTCACAAGTAGGCTTTCATTAACACCGCAATGAAGTTACTGTGAAAATCCCCTAGTCACCACACTCCTGTTCGGGTACACTGAGGGAGAATTTAGCATGGCCAATGCACCTAACCATCACATCTTTCGGATTGTGGGAGGAAACTGGAGCACCCGGAGGAAACCCACGCAGACATGGGGAGAAGGTGCAGGCTCCGCACAGACAGTGATCCAAACCGGGAATTGAACCCAGGTCCCTGGCACTGAGAGGCAGCAGTGCTAACCACTGTGCCACCGTGCCGCACTCCAAAAAAATCAAAGTGGAGAATGTGGGCATCGATCCCGCTACCTCTGACATGCAAAGCGAGCGCTCTACCATTTGAGCTAACTTCCTGTAGTAATATAACTTGAACAATCTCCCAGCCCTCCAGCACCAAAAATTGAAAGACTGTGACCAATACATACCTCTGCCAATTCAACCATTGCTTATTTTAACAACCCAGAATGAATTCCATCTGCAAGGGGTGACAAACCGACTTTTGCTAATCTTTTGCATATATTTTCTGTTCATTCCTATCTTGTCTCTAACTTTGCTGTTCTTTTAGTGTAACCTTCAAATCATCTACTTCCTTTGAGTTGATAGTTTTACTACATCTGATCATTATTCCTTTGCACTTTACTCTGCCTTTCCTGCTAAACAAAATACCAGAAATGGAAGAGACAAGGGGAAGGCTGTTCGAAGATGGAAATTAAAATTTCGTTATCTGTTTCTCAAAATAACTTGACAGGGAGACTGCAGCACCAGGAAAGGAAATTTCAATCGGTCCCTGCAGAATTGGCTTACTTCCGAGCGAAGGAGTTTCAAAATACATTTCTCTGAATTACAGGCACTTTGATAAAGAGAAGCTGCCTGAGAAATGTAATATAAAATGATTTTTGGAATCTTTCCAATCTTCCATCAACCTTTAAACAAATCAATTACGAAAAGATTTCCGCTTCAAGTACCTAATGTCTCTCTGCAATACCCAATATTGGCATTGCGTTCCATTCAATGGAAAATGGTAAACACAGGCAGTCTGACATAGATTCTGCCAACCTGTCCCACCAGGGCCACAGGACAATGACAACGCGGGAGACTTATAAATTTCTCTTCCTTGCTGAGATGGCCATGACAAACATACAAGTTAGTTTGAAATGGTCAAACAAGAAGATGGGCCGAATGGCCTCCTTCTGCACTGTAGGGACTCTATGACCCTATGAAAAGTGAGCAACGCTTCAGCATTTATAGGAACAGTCCCTTCAATTCCAACTTTCTGCACAAGTGAATGAGCCAATCACTGCTTCAACCAGTGCTCCCACAAAACTTGTGATACGCAGTCAGAATAAGTCATAGGGAAGCAATTTCAGAGAAGTGATTTTTGAGTTTGAGGTTTCAGAGAGACACGAGAGCACCATAGGGTGTTATTTAATCAGACGTGTTTGGAAGCAATGGGGTTTTTTTTTCCCCCACACGATAGATAAGATGATAACTCCATTTTGTACACCGTGCTTTTCCATGCTGGTTCGGGGAAGAAACAGCACGATGGCATTTCTCACCAAATATCAATGGAAGGACTCGAAATGTCAGAATAAAAGCAAAATGCTGCAGATGCCGGAAATCTGAAATAAAGACAGAAAATGCTGGATAAACACCCCAGGTCTGGCAGCGGCTGTGGAGAGAGAAACAGAGTTAATGTTTGAGTCCGTAGGACTCTGAAGAAGGGCGGCAGGGAGGCGCAGTGGTTAGCACTGCTGCCTCACAACGCCAGGGACCCAGGTTCGATTCCTGGCTTGGGTCACTGTCTGCGTGGAGTCTGCACGTTCTCCCCGTGTCTGCGTGGGTTTCCTCCGGGTGCTCCGGTTTCCTCCCACACTTCAAAGATGTGCCCCTTAATGTCAGGGGGATTAGGAGGGTAAATATGTGGGGTTACAGGTATATAGGACAGGGCCTGGGTGGGATCGCTGTCAGTGCAGGCTCGATGTGCCAAATGGCCTCCTTCTGCACTGTAGATTTTATTCTAAATAGTTTGGATGGGAAATATTAACTCTGTTTTTCCCTCCACCGATGCTGCCAGACCTAATTCTATTCCAGCATATTGTGTTATTTGAACAGACAGAACTTGCATTTCCACTGCACTTTTTGTGACCTCAACAACATCTCAAGCTACTTGCAGCATTTGACTGCAGTCGCTATTGTTATATAAGAAACAGTTGATTTGTGGACAGCAGGTTCCCACAAACAGCAACGTGACACTGACCAGGCCATCTGCTTCAGTGATGTCGGTAGCAACCAATTGCATGGATCCCAAAGGCTGTGGAGCCTACCCAGTTAGCCAAGTTCCGCACACATGAGGACGGCCTAAACCGGGATGTTGGATTTATGTCACATTATCAATAACCCCCACAGCTTCCCTCCTGGGCTTGCAGAATCTCACTAGCTGTTCTGTCTGGAGACAATACACATCTCTTTAACCTGTGTTTAATGTTCCCTCCACCCACATTGTCTGTACCTTTAAGACCTGGCTGGCTGTAGGATTCGCATTCTAATCAGTATTCTGCAACTTGATTTTGTGTCTGTTTGCACTGTTTGAGAGCAGATTTCCACTCCATCTGACGAAGGAGCAGTGCTCCGAAAGCTTATGGTATTTGCTACCAAATAAACCTGTTGGACTTTAACCTGGTGTTGTGAGACTTCTTACTGTGTTCACCCCAGTCCAACGCCGGCATCTCCACATCGTGCCTACCCAGTGGCAGGGATAAGGACAAGGACACCTCCTCCGAGGCCAGAGAGGAACTAGGAGTGAGAGGGCAAGGAGCCAATTCTCATGGGCCATATACTAACAACATAGGTAGAACTAAGGAAGAAATTCTGCTGAGGAAGCATGACCATTTAGAGGCTAAATTGAAAAGCAGAACTAATATGGTTATAAACTTTGGATTACTACCTGAACTACAAGCACATTGTAAGAAGTCTCACAACACCAGGTTAAAGTCCAACAGGTTTAATGAGTATCATGAGCTTTCGGAGCGCCGCTCCTTCATCAGGCGAGTTTCCCGATGAAGGAGCAGCGCTCCGAAAGCTCGTGGTTCCAAATAAACCTGTTGGACTTTAACCTGGTGTTATGAGACTTCTTACAATGTGCTTGTAGTTCAGGTAGTAATCCAAAGTTACTCCAGTCCAATGCCAGCATCCCCACATCAAGAAAGTTTAAATTTAAAGTTTATTTATTAGTGTCGCAAGTAGGCTTCGATTAACACAGTAATGAAATTACAGCGCCTGTTCGGGTACACTGAGGGAGAATTTAGCATGGCCAACGCACCTAACCAGCACGTCTTTCGGACTGTGGGAGGAAACCCACTCAGACACGGGGAGAACGTGCAGATTCCACACAGACAGTGACCCAAGCTGGGAAATGAACCCAGGTCCCTGACGCTGTGAGGCAGCAGTGCTAACCACTCTGTCACCATGGGGATTTTGGTTCATGGGGCACTGGCACCCGTGCTGAGGAAAGAGAGAGCTATTGTGATGGTCTCGGAGTCCAGTGTCCTGGGGAATCGCTTAACTGGATGATAGAGAGGGCATTAAACTAATAGTGATGAGGTGGGAGGGTTCACTCGAGGGGAGTTTGGAATGCTAAAGAGAAAGGACGAGGCAATAGTGCAGCAATACAGGTGTCTCAGGGCTCACAGGTGTAGACGCTACCTCTGAGCCAGAAGCTGTGTGTTCAAATCCCACTCCAGAACTTGATGGCCATGAAAGGTGCATTCATAATGTAGTGGAACAGGTTGATTATTAACCTGGAATTCCTTCCAATATATCTATGGCAGGCAATAAGAGCAGGACAGTCTCCTGGTCAGCCCGAACCTGCAGAAAGCAATGTCAAATCACTGCAGTATCTTGCCAAGCCTAACCATGGACCAACACACACTCTTGGGGTATGGTACCTGAAGAGCGAGAGCGTGATACAGGTAATGATAATCGGAGTGTGACAGGAAGGGATAGAGTGTACAAACTTCAGGAAATAATTTCAGAATAGGGAAAACGGTAAAAATATATAATGATAGGCTCTTTTTCTGAATACATGCAGCATTCATAATAAGATGAATAAAAATATAGCAGAAACAGAAATATAGTATGATATGATAAGCTACCAAGACACGATTGCACTGTGACCAGGGCTGGGAACTGAATATTTAAGGCGACTTGACATTTCAGATGGATAGGCAGAAAGGAAAAAAACCATGAAGTTGCTAAGAATTGTCAGTACAGTGGCAATAAACTTTTTTGGCTCAGAATATTAAAATGTGGAATTAGTCTGAGTGGAGATTAAGGGGAAGAAGTAACTGGTGGGGATGAGTTTATAAGCCTCATAATATTCACTACACTGTGGGATAGAATAGAAATCAAGAAATAATGCAGATTTGCGAGTGAAGGATTGCAATGATTGTGGGCAAATTTAGTCTTCATACAGATTGGAGGAACCAAATTGGTAAAGGCAGTCTCGAGGATGAGTTCATAGGGTGTATTTTGGACAGTTTCTTAAGGGCAATATGTTCTGGAACCAACCAAGGAGCAGGCTATTTTATATTTAGTCATGTGTAATAAGACAGGATTACTTGATGATCTCACAACAAAGGATCCTCGAGGTAGGAGTGATTATAACACGAGAAATTTCACATTCAGTTTGAGTGAGAAATTTTAGACTGAAACGCATGTCTTAAACTGAAATCAAGGCAATTACAAAGGTATGAAGGCACAGATGGCCAAGGTAGACTGGGAAATAGGTTAAAAGGTAAGACAGCAGAGAAGCAATAACAGACATTTGAGGAGATATTTCATAATTTTCAACAAAAATACATTCCATTGAGAAATAAAGACTCCGTGAAAAGGTTGCACCGTCTGTTGTTAACTAAGGAAGTTAAGGATGGTATCAAACTAAAAGAAAAGGCATACAATGTTACACAGGTTAGTGGTGGGCCAGAATATTGGGAAAACTTAGAAACCAGCCAAGGATCTTTTTTTTTAAAAATGAGGGAGAGATACAAGATACAAGAGGAAACAAGCAACAAACGCAAAAACTTTTTATGGATGATGAGACTGGAGAACTAATAATGGGAAACAAGGAAATGCTGTGGAGATGCCGGCATGGACCTGGCGTTGTGAAACAAGGAAACGCCAGAGTATTTTGAACAAATAAGTGTCCCAAGAATAGTAGAAAATCAAACAGACAAAAGGGAGGGAGGCAGATTTTCAGTTCGAGGCCCCATGCACATCCGACCTCGTATCCCTCCCAACCCCACCCACCCATTCAGCCCCTCGAGCCTACTCCGCCATTCAATAGGATCATGGCTGATCCAACATTCCTCATGTCCCCTTTCCAGCCCTTTCCCCGTAACCCTTGATTCTCTTACTGATCAACAACCTATCCATCTCAGCCTTAAATATACACAAGGACTCTGCCCCCACATCTCTCTGTGGCAAGGAGTTACAAAGAGCCTCAGAGAAGAAATTCCTCCTCATCTCTGTCTTAAATTGGTGCCCCTTTATTCTGAGACTCTGCCCTCTGGTCCTGGACTCTCCCACGAGGGGAAACATTCTCTCAGCATTTACCCTGTCAAACCCCTTAAGAATCCTACGTTACAATGAGATAATGACAATTTCATTCAATGGCAGAGCTGGCTTTAGGGCCCAAATTGCTGACCGCTGCTCCTATTTTGGATGTTCTTCACCCACCTCCCCTCAGCTCCTCTTCAGGTCTCATCCAAAGTTCAGAATCTGATTTTAAATGCATCCCTCAAAAATGTGCTCTTCCTAATCAGGAGCTGTTAGTGCTGAAGCCACCCGTGAAATAAAGCAACTGCAGATATATATATATATATATAAGAATACACAACACGCTCGCTGCAAAATGATCTGCAAGCTTCCAACTCCGCCTGCCAAAACTCTAGTCTCTACGTTGACGGGATAGAAATCCACTGGGAGTGTCAGTTTAGATCAATTCCTTCAGAAACTGCTGGCACTGTTACATGTTCAGAGTGCTGGGAAATGTCCCATAAAGACACATCAGTGCGTCAGAGAACACATTGCAAGATACTGAATACAGAACTATTCAGGAAGCAGCACTTCCAGAAACGTTGATTCTACGTTTCACAATATTGGATTACAAAAATAAAGTCTATTAATTCAATGCAATTTAATAACGATTTATGCATTAAGTTATTTCTTAATCCAAACCTCCTAATGGACTGACATGCATGGCTCATTTCATACACGTGCCATTTGCAGTGGATTCAAAATGTGTGTGCGGTTTTGAGGACATTTATGGTCCAGTATTGATTTGCTATCCCACAGTCTCCAAAATAGTTTATTCAATTAACCTCTGTATGGATTGCAAAAGTACATCACCCTTTGCATTCTCTGAACACAACCTCTTGGGTATTCCTTGAGCCTCTGATGATCGAAGCTTTTGGTATTATGGCACCTGCAAAACCTGGTTTTCACTTGGGCTCCTCCTCACTGTTAGATTGCTGCAACTCGGAGAGGCTAAGGGTTCCCTTAATTGGTGAGAGTCGTAGCACGTCCACCACAACTCCCACCAACTTTTACAGATGTACCATAGAAAGCATTCTTTCTGGTTGTATCACAGCTTGGTATGATTCCTGCTCTGCCCAAGACTGCAAGAAAATACAAAAGGTCGTGAATGAAGCCCAATCCATCACGCAAACCAGCCTCCCATCCATTGACTCTGTCTACACTTCCCGCTGCCTCGGAATAAGCAGCCAGGATAATCAAGGACCCCACGCACCCCAGACATTCTCTCTCCCATCTTCTTCTATCGGGAAAAAGATACAAAAGTCTGAGGTCACGTACCAGCCGACTCAAGAACAGCTCCTTCCCTGCTGCCGTCAGACTTTTGAACAGACCTACCTCGCATTAAGTTGATCTTTCTCTACACCCTAGCTATGACTGTAACACTACATTCTGCACTCTCTCCTTTGCTTCTCTATGAACGGTCTGTATAGCGCGCAAGAAACAATACTTTTCACTGTATACTAATATATGTGACAATAATAAATCAAATCAAATCCTTCCTCCCTCTATCCTGCATTTTCATGCCGATCACAATTAGAATCTGCTCTCCTCTCCTTGAGGGCTTGGAAACCAATTGCCGGGGTGGGTGTGGAAAAGGGGAAAGGAGCACAGTGGGGGTCAGGTAACTCCTTTCAATTCTCTTTCAACCTTCACTTCCCTGAATGGGAAGCACCCAGGCCTTCTGGCCAGCTGCCAAACATTGCATTCATAAATAGCAGAGGTGGACAAACACGAATCATTTAGTTCCAGCTTTGATGGCAACACTCAGGGACCATCAACATTCCAGCCCTGCATTTTGATCAGAAACACAAAAGGAAATCATAGTTCCGAGAGCGAAGGGGCAGAGAGCACTCTGATTGCTTGCTTTCTGCCGGTCATTTTGTTGGTGGGCCTTTAGGTTTGGTAGCCCAGTCAGAGCTCTTAATACTAACCAAAAATCCCTTATCCCTCTTGAAAGCACATCAGTTGGTTCCTTCACATCATCTAGGTCTAGCAACAGTAGGAATGCAGTATGAAAGTAGTCAAAATATGAATTGGATGCGTGCCTGGGGAAGGGAGTGATCCTTGTTGGTTTGAGTTATTTCCAGTTTAAAACCCATAGAGAATACAAAGTATGGCCAACGTGTCCTCACAACCAGGGCATGCGAAAAATCTGATTCATAACTGGAGATGTACTGCACTTGAAAAACGCAAAGCAATAATGTCCTCATAGCACCCTCCCCAATCAGCGGCAGTAACACGATTTCCGTTCATAGCTCGACAGGCGTTTATAAGGAAAGGTGAAGTTCAGCAGGGGAACAGAATGTAGCTGCCCATCATTCTAGAATGTTTTGTTCCAGAGTTTCTAATCAGCAGCAGAAACTGGAAACTTCTCTTTTATACAAACACACTCGCTGAAACGCACTGAACGGCAGCAGAGAAGCTCCCACAGTGTCGAATAAAGGACTCCTGCTTAGATCAACAGCCTATAGACCCATTATCCAATACACTTCCCTCCACTCAACACAAGGAGTGTAAGCTGCAAGAATGGTCCCTGTTGCTCAATGGGCTTTTAATTTATTTGCTCTGAGCTCTTGACTATTGGTTTACTGTGTTACGTGCTGTGCCTCATTCAAATTATTTAATCAGCACACAAAAAGAGGGCTGCGATTATCTGAAGTAGACAGCACCAGAAATTGACCATTGAGTGAAGAAAACCTGAAACGAGACAAAAGAGGCAATCTCAAAAAGGTGGTTTCTTCCCAGCCTCCCAAGACTCGGTGCTTGTTCTCTCCTCTGGGATGGTTTCACTCTGTTACTAAAATCTAACTGTTGACACTCAGTCGAAGAATTGCACGTTGATTTTAGACCGTTGCAAGGCAAAAGGCCTGGTGTTCACAGAGATGGAGTTTGCACAATGGGATCTGAGAATGGCATGGCGACGACTGACTTGCATCCACGAGCACTGTCTTGGCTTGCAGTATGTTAGTCACTGGCCCACTGTGGAGGGACTAGATGACACCAGGCCTGTTTCCACACTGCTGCTGGTGACACTAAAGTCTACTTATTGTGTCACAAGTAGGCTTACATTAACACTGCAATGAAGTTACTGTGAAAATCCCCCAGTCACCACACTCCGGCGCCTGTTCGGGTACACTGAGGGAGAATTTAGCACGGCCAATGCACCCTAACCAGCACGTCTGTCAGACTGTTCACCACCTCTCGTTGCAAAGAATATACTACAGCTGCTGGCTAAGCGGATTGCTTCACAGCACTCTCAGGACACTGGGGTGAGGGATCCTCTGGGACAAAGCTAAGCTTTTGGCCCCTTCAAAAAATATCTGCTGCTCATCAGTTGCCAAAAATAAAAGGAAACTTTCAGTCAAGTTTGGAGATCCTGAGGAAAAGGACAAAACATAAACACTAATTAATTAAACTCCCTACAGTGCAGAAGGAGGCCATTCAGCCCACTGAGTCTGCACCGACAACAATCCCACCCAGGCCCTATCCCCATGCATTTACCCTAGCTGGTCCCCCTGATACCAAAGGGCAATTTAGCACGGTCAATCAACCTATCCTGCACATCTTTGGAGTGTGGGAGGAAACCGGAGCACCCGGAAGAAACCCACGCAAACACGGGGAGAATGTGCAAACTCCACACAGACAGTGACCCAAGCCGGGAATCGAACCCGGGTCCCTGGCGCTGTGAGGCAGCAGTGCTAACCACTGTGCTACCGTGCCAGCCCGTCCCATGTGCAAACTCCATCTCTGTGAACATCAGGTCTTTGGCCCTGCCAGATACCACTGGTAGCCAGTGCACCAAAATTATCTTCCTAACGGCACTGTGGATGTATCAACACCGGATGGAGTACAGCAGGTCAAGGTGGTGGTCCACCACCACCTGCTCAAAGGCAATTCGGGAAATGCAACTCATGCTGGATAAAAGCAAATTACTGCGGATGCTGGAATCTGAAACCAAAAGAGAAAATGCTGGAAAATCTCAGCAGGTCTGGCAGCATCTGGAAGGAGAGAAAACAGTTGATGTTGAGTCCAGATGACCCTTTGTCAAAGCTAAAAGACACAGAAAGTGGGAGATATTCATACTGCAGGGTGAGGGAATTCATTCCCTCACTTTCTATACCTTTTAGCTTTGACAAAGGGTCATCTGGACTCGAAACGTCAGTTCTTTTTCTCCCCTTACAGATGCTGCCAGACCTGCTGAGATTTCCCAGCATTTTCTCTCTCGGTTGCAATAAATGCTGGTCTTTCCAGTAATGCTCATCTCAATAACGTATTTTAAAAAGTGGGGAAACCAAACCGTAGGCACCAATGGTAGCCACTACAAAATGCTGCACATCATTCCCTCCCCAGCAGTACAATTAGATTCACTTCCCCACTAAGCAATTGAAGATATGTATCTAAAAAAACGGGAAATTGTTTTTTTTAAAAAAGCAGCACTCTTCTCTGCAATCCACAAGCCCTGTGATGTGTAAAACTGAACCACAAAATACTTACTGCCCAGAATTTGAAAAAAACCCATAGTTGCAACACTAATTTCCTTGAATACTCTCTGTAAACTGACCACACTGCAGCCTGGGATTCCCAGTAAATGATAGATACATTATCCACAGGCCTAGTCGCAAGCAAACCGGCTTACACACAGCCTAGCAGAAGGGGAATGGAATGGGACTGTTCGCCACCCTCTCGTTGCAAAGTTGCTGGCTAACCGGTTTGCTTCACAGCACTCTCAGGTCACTGGGGTGAGGGCAAAGCTAAGCTTTCAGTCCCTTCAAAAAATATCTGCTGCTCATCAGTTGCCAAAAATAAAAGCAAACTTTCAGTCAAGTTTGGAGGTGCTGAAGGAAAGAACAAAAACACTAATTAACTAAACTCATAGAATCCTAAAGTGCAGAAGGAGGCCATTCAGCCCATTGAGTCTGCACCAACAACAATCCCATCCAGTCCCTATCCTCATACATTTACCCCAGCTCGTCCCCCTGATACTAAAGGGCAATTTAGCACGGCCAATCCACCTAACCTGCACATCTTTGGACTGTGGGGGGGAAACATGAGCACCCGGAGGAAACCCACGCAGACACGGGGAGAATGTGCAACCTCCACAGACAGTGACCCAAGCCGGGAATCAAACCCGGCTCCTTGGCGCTGTCAGGCAGCAGTGCTAACCACTGTGCCGCCCCGTTGTTGTTGAATTGTTGAAGGCAATCAAATCATTTTATCACTAGCTCCATTATAGCCAGGTGCAAATTTCTCTCTTTCCCTTCCCACCATGTTCGATTCCAAAATCCAATCTGGAGCTATTTTGTGCAGATGGTGCGTGATTCTCCTCCAAGTTCCTAAGCCAAGCCAACTGCCATACGTGGTACTCAGTCAGGTTTTCCCCTGTAATCTACCACTGGGGAATTTTCACAGGAAATGTACACTGATGGGAAAGGTTTCGAGGGATATGGGCTAAATGCAGACAAATGGGATGAGTTTCGGCAACCTGGCCGGCATAGACAAGGTGGGCTGAAGGCCTGGCTTCCGTGCTGTATACCTCTGTGAATCTCATGCATTTAATCACAATTTCAGGGAAAGCAGCCATTCCGTGTTTAAAATAACCATGCAAGGTCAAGGTAGACTAAAAGCAACACTGAAGATAGAAAGCAGACAAGTAACCACAGGTAGCAGCCTCTGCAACAGTGGGGTAACTGACGACACCACCAACCTCCAACAGTAACTCTTAAAGAACACCAACAGGAGGGGGAGGGGAAGAGGGAACAGAGGTCACTGAAAACATCAAAACTCAAACTGATCACATTCTTTGGGGCAAGAAACCCAAGACAGTTAAGTGGAGTTAAGGTACAGATCAACCATGATCTAACAGAATGGCGGAATTAATTTGAGGCATTAAATGATCCAATACTGTTCCTATGACAGTACCCAAACAACGTAAGGAGTCTAACAACACCAGGTTAAAGTCCAACAGGTTTATTTGGTAGCAAACGCCACTAGCTTTCGGAGCGCTGCTCCATCGTCAGATGGAGTGGAAATCTGCTCTCAGACAGGGCACAGATGAGATTTCCACATCATGAGTACCCAAACACCACAGTGTCCTCCCCACTGCCCAAATACCAATGTGGTTATTTATTCTCGGAAGGTAACCAAGTCACTACGTCCTCAAGATAGCACACCAGACAAGCATCTTACCACTGCTCAGTCACCCTGCTGAGATTGGAAAACCTTTTCCTGACAGAAATCGCCCGCTTCATCCATCCCCAAATAATAAAAATGGATTTGCCTCTCTTGATGTTCAGTGCATGTGCGTAGGGTGGGGTGTGTGTGTGTGTTTGGGGGGGGGGGGGGGGGCTGTTGCAGGAAAGGAGAGTAGGTATTAGAATGAGATCACTTCCTTAATCCCACCCAACCGTGCCTGGCCTAGCCCCAAGAGGGTGGATGCGAGACCTTCAACAACTCTACTCGAAACCGACTGGGAGGAGTATGGTACCATCCCCCCATTACTCAGGGGACAATTTCGCTGAGCAGGAAGCACCTGGCTCTACTCAAAATCACCCACAAAAGCAAGATCGAGATCTGTTAAGGACCACACACACATCAATCTATGACTTGGCAATATACTGTAATGTCCCAGGACTCCAATGTAGCACAGACCTCTCCAGCCTCTAACCAACCCCCATTCCAAAGAAATATAGTTTTCATTGACTCACTGGATATCGCACTGAGTAACAGTGACAATATCAGTAGGACTTCAACACATGCTCCCACCCACCAAACTCAGCACACTTTAGTTGATTAAAGCAACAAACCGGTTGTTACAGACACCTACATTTACAACAGCTGCAGATATTTCATCTGTAAATTAGCAATCTTTGCCAAATTCTGGTGACTGCAGCTTCAAACCAAACCCATCGCGTCAGCATAATTAACTCAAACCTTTCCCTTCAAGAAAAGCTCTAGGTCAGAATGAGAAAAACGAGGGGGCGGCACAGTGGTTAGCACTGCTGCCTCACAGTGCCAGGGACCTAGGTTCGATTCCCGGCTTGGGTCACTGTCTGTATGGAGTCTGCACGTTCTCCCTGTGTGGGTTTCTTCCGGGTGCTCCGGTTTCCTCCCACAGTCTGAAAGATGTGCCGGTTAGGTCCATTCTTCAGTGTACCCGAACAGGCGCCAGAGTGTGGCGACGAGGGGATTTTCACAGTAACTTCATTGAAGTGTCAATTTAAGCCTGCTTGTGACTAATAAACAAAATGTTTTAAATGCAATTTCTACACATCTTTTCACCCAGTAAAAGTGCGTCTTCTACATCACTTGAAAATATTTCACTTTTCTTTGCTGACCACATCTAATTTTGTAAAAGAAACATTGATGGGAATGTATTGGGTCAAAAGTTAAGTATTATTAAAAGTTAATCAAGTTAAAGCATGACATGCACCTCCTGCTAATGCTGAAGTCACATCAGTAGGACAGGAGTGAACAGAAGCAAGCTTATCCTGTACCTGCAATCGTGATCATTTCAAAGGGCAGCACTAACTGCACCTGGCAAACACAAGAATGCGTTCAGCATTAAAATGCCAAGACAGTCCAAGCAATAATCTTCAAAGAAAGACTTGCATTTCTATAATGCCTTTCATGACCTCAGGACATCCCAAAGAAGCACTGTACAGACAATGAAGTACTTTTATGAAAGTTAGGGGTTAGGGGCTGTAAAAGACTGGGCCTTGTGATTGGGGACTCCACAATTAAGGAGACAGATAGGAGGGTCGGAACTAAAGGTAGGGACTCAGGGTTGGTGTGTTGCCTACCAGGGGCTGGGGTCCGGGATGTGTCTGACAGGGTATTCAGGACTCTTAGGGGGGAGGGAGATAAACCACAAGTTATTGTACATGTGGGGACACACGACATAGGGAGGATAGGGGAAGGGGATATTAGGCAGGGATTTATGGAGTTGGGGTGGAAACTAAAGGCCAAGACTGACAGAGTGGTTATCTCTGGACTCTTGCCTGTACCACGGGATAGTTTAGAGAGGAATAGGGAGAGGGAAGGTTTGAATTCATGGCTGAGGGGATGGTGCAGGAGGGAGGGGTTCAGGTACTTAAACAATTGGGGCTCGTACTGGGGAAGGTGTGACCTCTATGAGAAGGATGGTCTACACCTTAATCAGAAGGGGACCAATATCCTGGGGGGTAAATTTGCTAAGGCCATGCAGGGAGGTTTAAACTGATTCGGGGGGGGGGGAGGGATCCTGAGTAGTGGGGCTGAAAGTGAGGGATGCATGGATGGGGACTGCAATGCACGGCATTGCAGAGGTGGGGTGGAGCAGGGTTTGAAATGTGTATACTTCAATGCCAGGAGTATTCGCAATAAAGTGGGTGAACTTGCAGCGTGGATCAGTACCTGGGACTTCGATGTTGTGGCTATTTCAGAGACATGGATAAAGCAGGGGCAGGAATGGATGCTGCAGGTCCCGGGGTTCAAATGTTTTAGTCGAAGTAGGGAAGGAGGTAGAAGAGGGGGAGGGGTAGCATTATTGGTCAGAGATTGTATCACAGTGTCAGAGAGGAGGTTTGATGAGGACTTATCTGTTGAGGTAGTATGGGCGGAGATTAGAAATAGGAGAGGAGAGGTCACCCTGTTGGGAGTCTTTTATAGACCTCCTAAAAGTTCTAGAGAGGTTGAGGAAAGGATTGCGGAGTCAATCCTGCTTAGGAGTGAAAGTAATAGGGCAATTGTTATGGGGGATTTTAACTTGACTAATATTGACTGGAATTGTTATAGCTCTAGCTCGTTAGAGGGGTCAGTTTTTGTTCAAAGCGTGCAGGAAGGTTTTTTGACTCAGTATGTAGACAGGCCAACTAGAGGTGAGGCTATATTGGATCTGGTGCTGGGAAATGAGCCAGACCAGGTGCTAGACTTGGAAGTTGGTGTGCATTTTGGTGATAGTGACCACAATTCGGTTACGTTCACCTTAGTGATGGAAAGGGATAGGCATGAACCTCGGGCCAATGGTTTTAGCTGGGGGAAGGGTAATTATGAGGCTATTAGGAGAGAATTAGGAAACATAGGTTGGACTAGGAGATTACAGGGACTGGGAACGTCCGACATGTGGAGTTTTTTCAAGGAGCAGCTACTGCGAGTCTGTGATAGGTATGTCCCTGTCAGGCAAGGAGGAATTGGTAGGGCTAGGGAACCGTGGTGCACCAAAAAAGTTTCTTTGTTGGTTAAAAAGAAAAAGGAGGCTTATGTTCGGATGAGACGTGAGCACTCGGGTAGTGCACTAGAAAGCTTTAGATTGGCTAAGAGGGAGTTGAAGAGCGAGCTTAGAAGGGCTAAAAGGGGACATGAGAAGACTTTGGCGGATAGGGTTAAAGAGAATCCTAAGGCGTTCTATAGGTATGTCAAGAACAGAAGGTTGGTTAGGGCAAGTTTAGGGCCAGTTATAGATGGCAGAGGGAAGTTATGTGTGGAACCGGAGGAGATTGGTGAAGCATTGAACCAATATTTCTCTTCGGTGTTCACGCAAGGGGACATGAATATAGCTGAGGAGGACACTGGGTTGCAAGGGAGTAGAATAGACAATATTACAGTTGATAAGGAGGATGTGCAGGATATTCTGGAGGGTCTGAAAATAGATAAATCCCCTGGTCCGGATGGGATTTATCCAAGGATTCTCTGGGAGGCAAGAGAAGTGATTGCAGAGCCTCTGGCTCTGATCTTCAGGTCGTCGTTGGCCTCTGGTATAGTACCAGAAGATTGGAGGTTAGCGAATGTTGTCCCATTGTTTAAGAAGGGGAACAGAGACTTCCCCGGGAATTATAGACCGGTGAGTCTCACTTCTGTTGTCGGCAAGATGTTGGAAAAAATTATAAGGGATAGGATTTATAGTTATTTGGAGAGTAATGAATTGATAGGTGATAGTCAGCATGGTTTTGTGGCAGGTAGGTCGTGCCTTACTAACCTTATTGAGTTTTTTGAGAAAGTGACCAAGGAGGTGGATGGGGGCAAGGCAGTGGACGTGGTATATATGGATTTTAGTAAGGCGTTTGATAAGGTTCACCATGGTAGGCTTCTGCAGAAAATGCAGATGTATGGGATTGGGGGTGATCTAGGAAATTGGATCAGGAATTGGCTAGCGGATAGGAAACAGAGGGTGGTGGTTGATAGTAAATATTCATCATGGAGTGCGGTTACAAGTGGTGTACCTCAGGGATCTGTTTTGGGGCCACTGCTGTTTGTAATATTTATTAATGATCTGGATGAGGGTATAGTTGGGTGGATTAGCAAATTTGCTGATGACACCAAAGTCGGTGGTGTGGTAGACAGTGAGGAAGGGTGTCGTAGTTTGCAGGAAGACTTAGACAGGTTGCAAAGTTGGGCCGAGAGGTGGCGGATGGAGTTTAATGCGGAGAAGTGTGAGGTAATTCACTTTGGTAGGAATAACAGATGTGTTGAGTATAGGGCTAACGGGAGGACTTTGAATAGTGTGGAGGAGCAGAGGGATCTAGGTGTATGTGTGCATAGATCCCTGAAAGTTGGGAATCAAGTAGATAAGGTTGTTAAGAAGGCATATGGTGTCTTGGCGTTTATTGGTAGGGGGATTGAATTTAGGAGTCGTAGCGTTATGTTGCAACTGTACACAACTCTGGTGCGGCCGCACTTGGAGTACTGTGTGCAGTTCTGGTCCCCACATTACAGGAAGGATGTGGAGGCTTTGGAGAGGGTGCAGAGGAGGTTTACCAGGATGTTGCCTGGTATGGAGGGGAGATCCTATGAGGAGAGGCTGAGGGATTTGGGATTGTTTTCGCTGGAAAGGCGGCGGCTAAGAGGGGATCTTATTGAAACATATAAGATGATTAGAGGTTTAGATAGGGTGGATAGTGATAGCCTTTTTCCTCTGATGGAGAAATCCAGCACGAGGGGGCATGGCTTTAAATTGAGGGGGGGTAGTTATAGAACCGATGTCAGGGGTAGGTTCTTTACCCAGAGGGTGGTGAGGGATTGGAATGCCCTGCCAGCATCAGTAGTAAATGCGCCTAGTTTGGGGGCGTTTAAGAGATCCGTAGATAGGTTCATGGACGAAAAGAAATTGGTTTAGGTTGGAGGGTCACAGTTTATTTTTTTTTATTTATTTTTTTTTTTTAACTGGTCGGTGCAACATCGTGGGCCGAAGGGCCTGTTCTGCGCTGTAATGTTCTATGTTCTATGTTCTATGTTCTATGAAGGTAGTCACTGTAACATAGAGCAACCAACTAGCAAACAACAAACTCCCACAAATCTTGATGTTGACTGATGGATAAATATTGGCAAGGACCAGGGAGAACTCCCCTGCTCTTTGAAATACCATGGGCTCTTTCACCTTTGAAAGCAGATAGGGCCTCAGTTTAATGGCTCGTCTGAAAGATGGCACTTCTGACAGTGCAGCACTCCCTCTGTACTGCTCAGGAAGATCAGCCAAAATTGCTGTGCTGAAGTTTCTGGAGTGGAACTTAGACCCACAACCATGTAACTCAAACGCTGCTATCCACTGAGCACAACTGACAATATGTTCAATTCTAGTAAATATCTGTGGCTAATGTCACCAGTTTTATCTGATACAAGACATGCTTAAATTTTCCCTCCAATATCATAGAATCCCTACAATGCAGAAGGAGGTCATTCAGCCCATCGAGCCTGCACTAACAAGAATCCCATCCAGGTCCTACCCCCGTAATCCTACATAATTTACCCTACACAGTGGTTAGCATTGCTGCCTCACAGGGCCAGGGACCTCGGTTCGATTCCCAACCTTGAGTCACTGTCTGTGCGGAGTATGCATGTTCTCTCGTGTCTGCTCTGGTTTCCTCCCACAGTCCGAAAGACGTGGGTTAGGGGGCATTGGCCATGCTAAATTCTCCCTCAGTGTACCTGAACTGGCGCCGGAGTGTGGTGACTAGGGGATTTTCACAGTAGCTTCATAGCCAACTTGTGTGACACTAATAGATAAACTTAAACTGACTGGAGAACAATGAATCAAAGCCATCCTGGCATCCCACCAATGACACTTCCAGCAAATGGGAGATGGGATGGGAACTCTAGCCAATATAGGTCTTAAATGGAAAGGGAGGCAGTGCCATCTCAAAGTTCTGCTCTGACAAGAATGAGAACAAATAGAAAATTACAGAGTGACCCCTCTCAGTCAGGAAAGCATTGTTAAAACACCAGTGAAATTAGTGCTTTTGTACAGAACACCCCAAAAGAGTAATATATAATTTTCTTTCTCCGAAGAAGCTTTCAAAGCAGAAAGTGTGTACCAAATGTTATCAAATACCTGCTGACCAGAACATAAGGTAGAAGTTGCAACAGAGGATAAAACCAGCAAGCTTAAACAGGTCGCTGCATTCTGCTGTGTATTCTGAATGGCCTCAGCAGCTGCACAGCTTATTTACAGGGATAATAGTTGTTTCTGAGTGCTGAACATAAACAGTCATAACCTTTGGGAAGGACTACATTATTCAAGTTTGCGAGACATTTTAAATCAAAAGTATTGCATATTTTACTAAAAGGTTTTGTTCAAATGGCCTCCTCCTGCTCCTATCTTCTATGTTTCTAAACACACTGCACAGGCACATGATAAAGGATTGAACTAAAATTGTACATCTTCCTGCGCCTACATGATAAAAAGCCACATCCTAAACAGATGGACAATAAAGAGTTGCTCTTCCATAATACAAGATTTATTTATTACATAAATGTGGTCAGGGAGAGCCAACATCTGTCTGCAGTGGTTCTTTTTTTTTAAAAAACCCTAGATTTATTCATGTCCCTGAATCCAACCAAAAACCCTTATCTCTTTAACAATCTCACACAAATTTTGTTCCAAATTCTCCCTTCAAAATCTGCACCCCTCCCCTACTTGGACACCTGAGCAGCCACCTCACCAACACAACAGAATAAACTCAGAAGCAACTAAATTCCACTTTGAAGCTTCACCAAAGTCAGGGGAAAGTAACTATTTCAATTGGACTACATAGAAGTCATTTTATTTCAAAACATATATGGGTTACAATGATGGAAACTAACAAACACAATTTGGGGCGGCACAGTGGTTAGCACTGCTGTCTCACGGCCCCAGAGATTCGGGTTCGATTCCCGGCCTGTGCGGAGTTTGCACATTCTCCCCGTGTCTGCGTGGGTTTCCTCCGGGTGCTCCGGTTTCCTCTCACGCTCCAAAGATGTGCGGGTTAGGTGGATTGGCCATGCTGGTCAGGGGTTAAATGCATGGGGTTACGGGGATAGGGCCTGGGTGGGATTGTGGTCAGTGCAGACTCGACGGGCCGAGTGGCCTCCTTCTGCACTGTAGGGATTCTATGTTTCTATGAAGTTACACTTTAATTTTTATTAACAGCAGTAGTTTGGGCACCAGTGAGCTACCCTTTATTTCTCAAAACACATCACTAAAAAGACAGACATTCTCTGGTCGTTATCACTGTGCTGTTCATGGAGCTTGCTGTATGCAAACAGGTTGCCACTTCTACATCACAACAGTGAACAAATTCCAAAGTACCACGGCCAGCTGTAAAGCATTTGCAGATATCCCGAGTTTGGGGGATGATGCTACATAAATGAAAACACTCCCTTTCAGCAGTGTAACTTCAATCACATGCAGGAAGACAACCCTCAAATCAATTATTAAAAAGCACAGCAGAGACGGCTGGCTCCGAGGTGACTTGACTCAGTAGAGACAATACTGCAACATGCACTGGTGGCCCAGATCAACCCGGAAGCAGAAACTCTGACCAGCTTATACAATAATCAGGGCAATTTGTTTTATATAGCGCCTTTAAAATAAAGAAGTGTACTGAGGCACTTCCCAAGACAATTTTAACTGAGTGAGGTAAGATAAACTTGGTCAAAGGGGCATCTTAAAAGGAAAAAGTTTAAGTTTATTTATTAGTGTCACAAGGAGGCTTACATTAACACTGCAGTGACGTTACTGAGAAAATCCCCTAGCCGCCACACTCCGGTGCCTGTTCGGGTACACTGAGGGAGAATTTAACGCGGCCAATGTACCTAACCAGGACGTCTTTCGGACTGTGGGAGAAAACCGGAGCACCCGGAGGAAACCCCACACAGACCACGGGGAGAACGTACAGACACGGGGGAACTGTGTCTCTGACTCTGCACAGACAGTGACCCAAGCCGGGAATCGAACCCTGGCGCTGTGAGGCAGCAGTGCTAACCACTGTACTGCCTAAGGCAGAGGTTTCGGGGGGGGGGGAGAAATTCTGGGCAATGGAGTTGAGGCAACTGAAGGCATAGCTGCCAATGATGAGCAATTAAAAAGCAATTAAAAATACATAGCCAGCCTTGCAGATAAACTGAAGCCCAAATATGTATATTCTAGCTGGCAGAGGAACAGCATGGTTCCAACTTTGTACCATGCCATACCAGCTGCTTCATCCAGAGGTCAATTAAATCCATGACTGCGCTCCCGATTCAAGGTCTTTGCTGCCCTTCAGCCACTCAGTAGATGGGAAACAACAACCCAGTTAGTCTCTGCCTCCACACACAGGAAATATCTCGCCTCCATTCACAGACTCCCAGGCTGAAGCTGACAACTCACCGTGTAATTGGACACAAACAAGAACACTTGCGTTTGATTATTTTCATGCAGCGAGAATGAAAACATGCAGGCAGCTGCCCTAGGCTGGGAGCCGCAAAGCTGCCCGCCAGTCACTCCAAGCAGCCAGTCAATGGCTATTGAAACACGAGCTCAGCCAATGTTACGACTCGACACATCACCACCGATTTGCTGACCTTACGAAGAATGAAATGAATATCCTAGCAGAGCAGCCACTTACCAAATACTAACTGGGTAAAACAACACAGACTTCTCACAGCTCCAGGGTTATGTAAAATCAGACAGGTCTGATGATTATCCAGGCAAAAAGCTTTGGCACAATTGTTCAAATTTAAATCTGCCACGACAAATGTGTTGTTTTCAAGCTCTGGGCAACTCCTACATGATCACATTTATTTCCCACTCCTAGCTTCCCTTAGCATCAGGTCTTCTCATTAGATCACGATGATTGTTAATTCAGAGTTGATCTCCTATTATGGGATGCAGGAGCGTGTATGCAAGAGCAAAGGAACAACAGATCCCCATCTGTGCAGAACTTCAGTCACTTTCTAAAAGCCTGTATTTTCAGGGCACCGTGGACCCCCCCCCCCCCCCCCCCCCGCCACAGCATCGCCATTGTTTCACCGGGAGCCAGGGGGGCAAGCCCTGTGAGGGGAGTGAAGGAAAAGGTGGAGCCCTGGGTTTGCAAGGCCAGGTTGGGGCCAGGTGCCTCCAATGGGCACAGGAAGTTCCACCACCCCTTCCAATTCAAAACCAGCCCGTGCAGCTAAAGCTGTCGGGTTACCCGCTTGGTGTGGATCTCCCCCTGCCACAGGTAAATACCGTGGGGAGAGTGGAGAAACCCTCAAGATGCCATTAACATGGGCCTCAAAAGGTCCAAGAGTGAGCCGACTGCCCAACTCCTCCACTGCCCCCTGTAAAATTTCAGACGGTTTGTGCTGGGGGGTGAGCAGGCCACGTGATGGATTCTAACTAACCCCCTCCCCACCTTCAAACCTGCTGGCGAGGAAGATAAAATCCAGTCCTTGTTCATTCGATTCACGTCACGTTTACAACCTGACAAAGAATAATTGGGATCTATAAAGTTTCTGTAATGCAGAAAAACATCTCAAAGCACATCACAGATGCGTAATCAGGCAAAAGTCCACACCTACCCGATGGAAGAGAGATTATGAGAGGTGGTTACACGTCTGATTAAAGTTATGGTTTCAAGCGAGATTTATTTCACAAAATGAAGTTACCTTACGAAGAATGAAACTAATATCCTAGCAGAACAGCTACTTACCAAATATTAATTAACTGACTAAACAACACAGACTTCTCACAGCTCCAGGGTTAGGTTTTTCTTTTCAAACTGTTAATTTCTTGCCCAGTTGTGAATAAGCCTCCCATCCATTGACTCTGTCTACACTTCCCGCTGCCTCGGAAAAGCAGCCAGCATAATCAAGGACCCCACGCACCCCGGACATTCTCTCTTCCACCTTCTTCCGTGGGGAAAAAGATACAAAAGTCTGAGGACATGTCCCAACCGACTCAAGAACAGCTTCTTCCCTGCTGCCATCAGACTTTTGAATGGACTTACCTTGCATTAAGTTGATCTTTCTCTACACCCCAGCTATGTCTTTAACACTACATTCTGCACCCTCTCCTTTCCTTCTCTATGAACGGCATGCTCTGTAGCGCACAAGAAACAATACTTTTCACTGTACGTTAATACATGTGACAATAATAAATCAAAATTCCGCACTAAAACTGCAACACTAATATACCAGTCTCTCAGACCTCTCTTCACTAGCCTGTCTAAAAGGCCCCCAGCAAGGTTATGGGGTAGCTACACAGCCCTGACGCCTCTGCAGCATCGTGACATCGAGTTCACAAGCAAGAGCAGTCCTGGCTCTGATCACTGGTTTCCCCCGCACAACGAGAGCTGAAAGCAGCAATTCGGCAAGCGTTTAAATCCCGCTAACTTGAGCCCACATCTTAAACACCCAGTTGGGCCTCCCAAAAAAACACAATGCCTTAACGCTTCAATACAAATTCCCTCAGCTCAGGGTAAAATTACTCACTGCTGGGCAAGAAATTAACAGTTTGAAAAGAAAAACAAAATGGGGAATGTCTTTCACCGAAGCGGCACAAAAAACTTCCAGAACAGACTGGACAAATTGCACGGTACATCCTTTCCTGACAGAGGCTATTGTAAAACAATGTTGAGAGAAACCATTTCCAATGTGAACTTGGGAGTCAGAGAATTCTTTCACAAGGAATAAATCAACTGCTCAGTGAGCGACAGCAGCAGCACAGGATCTCAAAGTCATCGAGTTTCTTTCCTGCAGCAGATTGATGAGCAGAGCTTTTCTCCGCCACTGAGAGTCACAAGCTTTCTATTAATGAGACACATCACCAGGAGCTTCCTAGCAGGCTTTGAATCAGTAGACCCACCAATTGGAAAGGGTCCAGACGAGGTTCACAAGAACGATCCCTGGAATGAAGAGCTTGTCGTATGAGGAACGGTCGAGGACTCTGGGTCTGTACTCGTTGCAGTTTAGAAGGATGAGGGGGGATCTTATTGAAACTTACAGGATACTGCGAGGCCTGGATCGAGTGGACGTGGACAGGATGTTTCCACGAGTAGGAAAAACTAGAACCAGAGGGCACAACCTCAGGCTAAAGGGACGATCCTTTAAAACAGAGATGAGGAGGAATTTCTTCAGCCTGCCACCACTCATCACTCAAAGAACAAAGAACAATACAGCACAGGAACAGGCCCTTCGGCCCTCCAAGCCTGCGCCGCTCATGTGCCCACTAGACCATTCTTTTGTATCCCTCTATTCCCATTCTGTTCATGTGGCTATCTAGATAAGTCTTAAACGATCCCAGCGTGTCCGCCTCAATCACCTTGCTTGGCAGTGCATTCCAGGCCCCCACCACCCTCTGTGTAAAATACGTCCCCCGACATCTGTGTTGAACCTTGTCCCCCTCACCTTGAACCCGTGATCCCTTGTGTTCGTCACCTCCGACCTGGGAAAAAGCTTCCCACTGTTCACCCTATCTATGCCCTTCATAATCTTATACACCTCTATTAGGTCGCCCCTTATCCTCCGTCTTTCCAGGGAGAACAACCCCAGTTTATCCAATCTCTCCTCATAGCTAAGACCCTCCATACCAGGCAACATCCTGGTAAACCATCTCTGTACTCTCTCCAAAGCCTCCACGTCCTTCTGGTAGTGTGGCGACCAGAACTGGATGCAGTATTCCAAGTGTGGCTTAACCATCGTTCTATACAGCTGCAACATCATATGCCAACTTTTATATTCTATGCCCCGTCCAATAAAGGCAAGCATGCCATATGCCTTCTTCACCACCCTCTCTACCTGTGCTGCCACCTTTAGGGATCTGTGGACTTGTACACCCAGGTCCCTCTGTGTGTCTATACTCCTGATGGTTCTGCCATTTATTGTATAGCTCCCCCTTACATTAGATCGACCGAAATGTATCACTTCGTATTTATCTGGATTAAATTCCATCTGCCATTTCTCCGCCCAATGTTCCAGCCTATCTATATCCTGCTGTATTCTCTGACAATGTTCATCACTATCCGCAACTCCAGCAATCTTTGTGTCGTCCGCAAACTTACTGATCACACCAGCTACATCTTCCTCCAAATCATTTATATATATCACAAACAGTGATATATATATATAACACAAACTCATGTTGGAGCCTCACAGACTGGTGGAAAGGCTTATATTTACCGGTGTTGTCGACTATCCCTTGATTCAAGGATGATATCAACTCAGGGTTGCTGGTTTCTGCCATGGGTTTTCACATGACTGAACAGGCCGATTCTTCACTCGCAGATCTCTGGATACATGGAGCAAGACGTCCCCTGCGGTGGCGAGATCCGGAAAGCAGGATTTGCTTCCTTTTCTTTCCTTCTCTGCCGCAGCTCTGCCTCATCATTAAGGCATTGAACTCGACATAATGTAGCTTGACGGACAAATTCTCACCGTTTTGAATAATTACATCAACGTCAATGCTACTGGGCTTCAAGGGGAGTTTCAGTGAGTCTTTGGAGCACTTTCTTTGTCTTCCCTGCAACATTAGTCATTTGAGAGTTGAAAAAACAGGACCTGGCAGGGGAGGTGCTTTTTGGCTATCCGGACAGAGTCCAGTTCGTCAAAGTTAACTTTGCAGAAGTTTTGTCCGAATACTGGCTTCGAGAAGGACATTAGCATTTGTTGAAAGGTCCTGCCATTGAATCTGGAGGATGCGGTGGAGGCATTGCTGGTGGGATTTCTCCAGTGCTCTTGTATGTGACTGACAGGCAGTTCAGGTGTCACTGCAGTACAGGGAGGTGGTGACAGCCCTCCGCGCACGAGGACTTTTGTTGGCTTGTGGAGGTCTCCGTTGTCACTGGCTGCTGTCGTTTTTAGCAGGCTGACCTCTTCAATTCTGCCTACAGGAGACGTGGCCCATTCCTGAACGTTGTCAAAGCAAAACCCATACATCATACTTCACACCTGGTCAGCCGTATCTTCCACCTCCCACACATGCTGAAGGAGAGAATCTGGAACATTGAACATTTTCCATAACTTGGCAGCCACCTCTCAAAGATCACCACTGATAAGGAATAATGCCATATTGCCTTCGATGACAAAGTAAACAGCAAATTAAATCGCCCAATGCACTTTGTAATAATAGGCGCTTCGTAATAAGGTGCTTCAATGGAGGGATTATAAAATAAAAATACACACCAAGCCACACAAGGCATTTTTAAAATATGTTCCTGGGATGTGGGTGTCCCATCCCTAATTGCCCTTGAACTGAGTGACTTGCCAGGTTTAAAAGTTTATTTATTAGTGTCACAAGTAAACTGACATTAACACTGCAATGAAGTCACTGTGAAATTCCCCTAGCCGCCACACTCTGGCGCCTGTTCGGGGTACACCGAGGGAGAATTTAGCACGGCCAATACACCCTAACCTGCAAGTCTTTCGGATTGTGGGAGGAAAATCGGAGCACCCGGAGGAAACCCACGCAGACACGGGGAGAACGTGCAAACTCCGCACAGACAGTGAGCTGCTGAAGAATGTAGTTAAGAGTCAACCACATTGCTGTGGGTCTGAAGTCAAATGTAGGCCAGACTGGGTGAGGTGGGCAGGTTTCCTCCACCAGAGGAGGTTAGTGAATGAGATGAGTTTTCCGGACAATCGATAATAGTTTCGTGGTCACCACTACTGAGACTAGTTTTATAGCTGCCATGGTAGGATTTGAACCATGTTCCTGGGCCTCTGGTGGCTTTTGCTACCAAATAAACCTGTTGGACTTTAACCTGGTGTTGTTAAACTTCTTACTGTGTTTACCCCAGTCCAACGCCGGCATCTCCACACCTCTGGTAATGTCCAGTGACAAATAGGGAAGGCGGAGACCACACAGGAATTTGAAAGTAAGGATGGAAATGTTAAAATCAAGGCAGTACTTGACTCTGAACCAGTGCAGGTCAATGACAGATACTCTTTCTGCCAAATCGTCAAGTTCACCTCAACGTAAATATGACAACTCTGCAGCAATGAATACTGGCAACAATATTTAAACCAACAATTCTGTGTGACCACTTCTCCCCAACTCCACCCATTTTACTTGAATGATTATGAATCACAACTGATTTCCACATATTTATCTCAGAACAGTGTCCCAGTCAAACACAGATGGCACAGAGTTCCAGAACTGTGCAGCACATTGTAATTATTAGCAACTTGAATATCCGATGCATATGCAAATATGTTTCAGCCAGGAAGAGAGGCTTGTTGCAACCCTCTGACCAATATCCAACTGCTGGGAAGTGACAGTTGATGGCATACCGGTCCTCGTTTTAACGCTTTCTTTAATCTTGTATCACTTGGCATTCAGTCTTGAATTTGAAAGGCCACTGAAATTAAATAGATTCAGCAATTCCATCAAAAGAACGTTAACAGCTGAAAATACAAGCACCTTGCGGCACTGCAGATCTGCCACCTTGCTGTTTAAGCATCTTGTAGGGTGCCTTCCATCCCCTTCTAGAGCGAAGTCCAACAGGTTTATTTGGAATCACGAGCTTTCGGAGCGCTGCTCCTTCATCAGGTGAGCGGTGCTCTGAAAGCTCGTGATTCCAAATAAACTTGTTGGACTTTAACCTGATGTTGAGGTTCTTAATGTGCCCACCCAAGTTGAACGCTGGTATCTCCACATCATGGCTTCCAGAGAAAAATCGAGGGCCTGAGCCTATCGAGCGTGTTTGCCTTCCAGCCAACTGATCAAGATGAAAAATCACCTTTACCCGCTGTTATTCACCAAATAATTATTTTTCAGTTTAAGTTTATTTATTAGTGTTGCAAATAGGCTTACATTAACACTGTAATTAAGTTACTGTGAAAATCCCCTAGTCGCCACACTCCGGCGCCTGTTCGGGTTACACTGAGGGAGAATTTAGCATGGCCAATGCGCCTAACCAGCACGTCTTTCGGACTGTGGGAGGAAACCGGAGCACCCGGAGGAAAACCCACGCAGACACGGGGACAACGTGCGTACTCCACACAGACAGACAGTGACCCAAGCTGGGAATCGAACCCAGGTCCCTGGCGCTGTGAGGCAGCAGTGCTGACCACTGTGCCACCCATTTTGCACCCCACCCACCATGTAAATGGGCAGAGAAAGGGGTCAGTACCATGCAGCTCGATTCAGGCATTAACCCAGTCAGTGTGGACTTCCAAGAGGACTGATCACTTCACCACATTGCCCAATATTGCCGAGAGAGTGAGTGCCAGCTGACAGAAACAATTTTAGGAAGGACCAGAGTGCACAGCTGGAACTTTTCCCAGCATATGTGGTTTGTATCACATTGTACCA